>NW_027464563.1:0-96694 GCF_050947455.1 Rhinoderma darwinii
CATTCGATTCAGCTCGTGGCAGCCAGTCTAAAAAACACTATCTTGGACTTCTCTGCATGTTTCCCAGGCGAGAAATTGGCAGCATGTTCAGAACCATGTTTCTGTGAATAACTCCTGAACCGTAAGTCCTAGACGCTCGATCTTGGCGGCATTCGTCTCAGCGCCTGGCAATTAGTATAGGAGCACTGTGTTTGACTTCTCTGGATGTTTCCCAGGCGAGTTATTGACAAGTAAATCCTAGACGCTCGATCTTGGTTATTTTCGCTTTCGCGGCTGGCAGTAAAAGAACCATGTTTCTGTGAATAACTCCTGAACCGTAAGTCCTAGACGCTCGCTCTTGGCTGCATTCGATTCAGCTCGTGGCAGCCAGTCTAAAAAACACTATCTTGGACTTCTCTGCATGTTTCCCAGGCGAGAAATTGGCAGCATGTTCAGAACCATGTTTCTGTGAATAACTCCTGAACCGTAAGTCCTAGACGCTCGCTCTTGGCTGCATTCGATTCAGCTCGTGGCAGCCAGTCTAAAAAACACTATCTTGGACTTCTCTGCATGTTCCTAAGGCAAATGTTTCTAAAGCTAATTCTTGAACCGTAAGTCCTAGACGCTCGATCTTGGCGGCATTCGTCTCAGCGCCTGGCAATTAGTATAGGAGCACTGTGTTTGACTTCTCTGGATGTTTCCCAGGCGAGTTATTGACAAGTAAATCCTAGACGCTCGATCTTGGTTATTTTCGCTTTCGCGGCTGGCAGTAAAAGAACCATGTTTCTGTGAATAACTCCTGAACCGTAAGTCCTAGACGCTCGCTCTTGGCTGCATTCGATTCAGCTCGTGGCAGCCAGTCTAAAAAACACTATCTTGGACTTCTCTGCATGTTTCCCAGACGAGAAATTGGCAGCATGTTCAGAACCATGTTTCTGTGAATAACTCCTGAACCGTAAGTCCTAGACGCTCGATCTTGGCGGCATTCGTCTCAGCGCCTGGCAATTAGTATAGGAGCACTGTGTTTGACTTCTCTGGATGTTTCCCAGGCGAGTTATTGACAAGTAAATCCTAGACGCTCGATCTTGGTTATTTTCGCTTTCGCGGCTGGCAGTAAAAGAACCATGTTTCTGTGAATAACTCCTGAACCGTAAGTCCTAGACGCTCGCTCTTGGCTGCATTCGATTCAGCTCGTGGCAGCCAGTCTAAAAAACACTATCTTGGACTTCTCTGCATGTTTCCCAGGCGAGCAATTGGCAGCATGTTCAGAACCATGTTTCTGTGAATAACTCCTGAACCGTAAGTCCTAGACGCTCGCTCTTGGCTGCATTCGATTCAGCTCGTGGCAGCCAGTCTAAAAAACACTATCTTGGACTTCTCTGCATGTTTCCCAGGCGAGCAATTGGCAGCATGTCCAGAACCATGTTTCTGTGAATAACTCCTGAACCGTAAGTCCTAGACGCTCGCTCTTGGCTGCATTCGATTCAGCTCGTGGCAGCCAGTCTAAAAAACACTATCTTGGACTTCTCTGCATGTTTCCCAGGCGAGAAATTGGCAGCATGTTCAGAACCATGTTTCTGTGAATAACTCCTGAACCGTAAGTCCTAGACGCTCGCTCTTGGCTGCATTCGATTCAGCTCGTGGCAGCCAGTCTAAAAAACACTATCTTGGACTTCTCTGCATGTTTCCCAGGCGAGAAATTGGCAGCATGTTCAGAACCATGTTTCTGTGAATAACTCCTGAACCGTAAGTCCTAGACGCTCGCTCTTGGCTGCATTCGATTCAGCTCGTGGCAGCCAGTCTAAAAAACACTATCTCGGACTTCTCTGCATGTTTCCCAGGCGAGCAATTGGCAGCATGTTCAGAACCATGTTTCTGTGAATAACTCCTGAACCGTAAGTCCTAGACGCTCGCTCTTGGCTGCATTCGATTCAGCTCGTGGCAGCCAGTCTAAAAAACACTATCTTGGACTTCTCTGCATGTTTCCCAGGCGAGAAATTGGCAGCATGTTCAGAACCATGTTTCTGTGAATAACTCCTGAACCGTAAGTCCTAGACGCTCGATCTTGGCGGCATTCGTCTCAGCGCCTGGCAATTAGTATAGGAGCACTGTGTTTGACTTCTCTGGATGTTTCCCAGGCGAGTTATTGACAAGTAAATCCTAGACGCTCGATCTTGGTTATTTTCGCTTTCGCGGCTGGCAGTAAAAGAACCATGTTTCTGTGAATAACTCCTGAACCGTAAGTCCTAGACGCTCGCTCTTGGCTGCATTCGATTCAGCTCGTGGCAGCCAGTCTAAAAAACACTATCTTGGACTTCTCTGCATGTTTCCCAGGCGAGAAATTGGCAGCATGTTCAGAACCATGTTTCTGTGAATAACTCCTGAACCGTAAGTCCTAGACGCTCGATCTTGGCGGCATTCGTCTCAGCGCCTGGCAATTAGTATAGGAGCACTGTGTTTGACTTCTCTGGATGTTTCCCAGGCGAGTTATTGACAAGTAAATCCTAGACGCTCGATCTTGGTTATTTTCGCTTTCGCGGCTGGCAGTAAAAGAACCATGTTTCTGTGAATAACTCCTGAACCGTAAGTCCTAGACGCTCGCTCTTGGCTGCATTCGATTCAGCTCGTGGCAGCCAGTCTAAAAAACACTATCTTGGACTTCTCTGCATGTTTCCCAGGCGAGCAATTGGCAGCATGTTCAGAACCATGTTT
The DNA here is from genome assembly GCF_050947455.1 of Rhinoderma darwinii. NCBI lineage: Eukaryota > Metazoa > Chordata > Amphibia > Anura > Rhinodermatidae > Rhinoderma > Rhinoderma darwinii. Next base: position 2,692 of record NW_027464563.1, read on the forward strand.
CTGTGAATAACTCCTGAACCGTAAGTCCTAGACGCTCGCTCTTGGCTGCATTCGATTCAGCTCGTGGCAGCCAGTCTAAAAAACACTATCTTGGACTTCTCTGCATGTTTCCCAGGCGAGAAATTGGCAGCATGTTCAGAACCATGTTTCTGTGAATAACTCCTGAACCGTAAGTCCTAGACGCTCGCTCTTGGCTGCATTCGATTCAGCTCGTGGCAGCCAGTCTAAAAAACACTATCTCGGACTTCTCTGCATGTTTCCCAGGCGAGCAATTGGCAGCATGTTCAGAACCATGTTTCTGTGAATAACTCCTGAACCGTAAGTCCTAGACGCTCGGTCTTGGCTGCATTCGATTCAGCTCGTGGCAGCCAGTCTAAAAAACACTATCTTGGACTTCTCTGCATGTTTCCCAGGCGAGAAATTGGCAGCATGTTCAGAACCATGTTTCTGTGAATAACTCCTGAACCGTAAGTCCTAGACGCTCGATCTTGGCGGCATTCGTCTCAGCGCCTGGCAATTAGTATAGGAGCACTGTGTTTGACTTCTCTGGATGTTTCCCAGGCGAGTTATTGACAAGTAAATCCTAGACGCTCGATCTTGGTTATTTTCGCTTTCGCGGCTGGCAGTAAAAGAACCATGTTTCTGTGAATAACTCCTGAACCGTAAGTCCTAGACGCTCGCTCTTGGCTGCATTCGATTCAGCTCGTGGCAGCCAGTCTAAAAAACACTATCTTGGACTTCTCTGCATGTTTCCCAGGCGAGCAATTGGCAGCATGTTCAGAACCATGTTTCTGTGAATAACTCCTGAACCGTAAGTCCTAGACGCTCGCTCTTGGCTGCATTCGATTCAGCTCGTGGCAGCCAGTCTAAAAAACACTATCTTGGACTTCTCTGCATGTTCCTAAGGCAAATGTTTCTAAAGCTAATTCTTGAACCGTAAGTCCTAGACGCTCGATCTTGGCGGCATTCGTCTCAGCGCCTGGCAATTAGTATAGGAGCACTGTGTTTGACTTCTCTGGATGTTTCCCAGGCGAGTTATTGACAAGTAAATCCTAGACGCTCGATCTTGGTTATTTTCGCTTTCGCGGCTGGCAGTAAAAGAACCATGTTTCTGTGAATAACTCCTGAACCGTAAGTCCTAGACGCTCGCTCTTGGCTGCATTCGATTCAGCTCGTGGCAGCCAGTCTAAAAAACACTATCTTGGACTTCTCTGCATGTTTCCCAGGCGAGCAATTGGCAGCATGTTCAGAACCATGTTTCTGTGAATAACTCCTGAACCGTAAGTCCTAGACGCTCGCTCTTGGCTGCATTCGATTCAGCTCGTGGCAGCCAGTCTAAAAAACACTATCTTGGACTTCTCTGCATGTTCCTAAGGCAAATGTTTCTAAAGCTAATTCTTGAACCGTAAGTCCTAGACGCTCGATCTTGGCGGCATTCGTCTCAGCGCCTGGCAATTAGTATAGGAGCACTGTGTTTGACTTCTCTGGATGTTTCCCAGGCGAGTTATTGACAAGTAAATCCTAGACGCTCGATCTTGGTTATTTTCGCTTTCGCGGCTGGCAGTAAAAGAACCATGTTTCTGTGAATAACTCCTGAACCGTAAGTCCTAGACGCTCGCTCTTGGCTGCATTCGATTCAGCTCGTGGCAGCCAGTCTAAAAAACACTATCTTGGACTTCTCTGCATGTTTCCCAGGCGAGAAATTGGCAGCATGTTCAGAACCATGTTTCTGTGAATAACTCCTGAACCGTAAGTCCTAGACGCTCGCTCTTGGCTGCATTCGATTCAGCTCGTGGCAGCCAGTCTAAAAAACACTATCTTGGACTTCTCTGCATGTTCCTAAGGCAAATGTTTCTAAAGCTAATTCTTGAACCGTAAGTCCTAGACGCTCGATCTTGGCGGCATTCGTCTCAGCGCCTGGCAATTAGTATAGGAGCACTGTGTTTGACTTCTCTGGATGTTTCCCAGGCGAGTTATTGACAAGTAAATCCTAGACGCTCGATCTTGGTTATTTTCGCTTTCGCGGCTGGCAGTAAAAGAACCATGTTTCTGTGAATAACTCCTGAACCGTAAGTCCTAGACGCTCGCTCTTGGCTGCATTCGATTCAGCTCGTGGCAGCCAGTCTAAAAAACACTATCTTGGACTTCTCTGCATGTTTCCCAGACGAGAAATTGGCAGCATGTTCAGAACCATGTTTCTGTGAATAACTCCTGAACCGTAAGTCCTAGACGCTCGATCTTGGCGGCATTCGTCTCAGCGCCTGGCAATTAGTATAGGAGCACTGTGTTTGACTTCTCTGGATGTTTCCCAGGCGAGTTATTGACAAGTAAATCCTAGACGCTCGATCTTGGTTATTTTCGCTTTCGCGGCTGGCAGTAAAAGAACCATGTTTCTGTGAATAACTCCTGAACCGTAAGTCCTAGACGCTCGCTCTTGGCTGCATTCGATTCAGCTCGTGGCAGCCAGTCTAAAAAACACTATCTTGGACTTCTCTGCATGTTTCCCAGGCGAGCAATTGGCAGCATGTTCAGAACCATGTTTCTGTGAATAACTCCTGAACCGTAAGTCCTAGACGCTCGCTCTTGGCTGCATTCGATTCAGCTCGTGGCAGCCAGTCTAAAAAACACTATCTTGGACTTCTCTGCATGTTTCCCAGGCGAGCAATTGGCAGCATGTTCAGAACCATGTTTCTGTGAATAACTCCTGAACCGTAAGTCCTAGACGCTCGCTCTTGGCTGCATTCGATTCAGCTCGTGGCAGCCAGTCTAAAAAACACTATCTTGGACTTCTCTGCATGTTTCCCAGGCGAGAAATTGGCAGCATGTTCAGAACCATGTTTCTGTGAATAACTCCTGAACCGTAAGTCCTAGACGCTCGCTCTTGGCTGCATTCGATTCAGCTCGTGGCAGCCAGTCTAAAAAACACTATCTTGGACTTCTCTGCATGTTTCCCAGGCGAGAAATTGGCAGCATGTTCAGAACCATGTTTCTGTGAATAACTCCTGAACCGTAAGTCCTAGACGCTCGCTCTTGGCTGCATTCGATTCAGCTCGTGGCAGCCAGTCTAAAAAACACTATCTCGGACTTCTCTGCATGTTTCCCAGGCGAGCAATTGGCAGCATGTTCAGAACCATGTTTCTGTGAATAACTCCTGAACCGTAAGTCCTAGACGCTCGCTCTTGGCTGCATTCGATTCAGCTCGTGGCAGCCAGTCTAAAAAACACTATCTTGGACTTCTCTGCATGTTTCCCAGGCGAGAAATTGGCAGCATGTTCAGAACCATGTTTCTGTGAATAACTCCTGAACCGTAAGTCCTAGACGCTCGATCTTGGCGGCATTCGTCTCAGCGCCTGGCAATTAGTATAGGAGCACTGTGTTTGACTTCTCTGGATGTTTCCCAGGCGAGTTATTGACAAGTAAATCCTAGACGCTCGATCTTGGTTATTTTCGCTTTCGCGGCTGGCAGTAAAAGAACCATGTTTCTGTGAATAACTCCTGAACCGTAAGTCCTAGACGCTCGCTCTTGGCTGCATTCGATTCAGCTCGTGGCAGCCAGTCTAAAAAACACTATCTTGGACTTCTCTGCATGTTTCCCAGGCGAGAAATTGGCAGCATGTTCAGAACCATGTTTCTGTGAATAACTCCTGAACCGTAAGTCCTAGACGCTCGATCTTGGCGGCATTCGTCTCAGCGCCTGGCAATTAGTATAGGAGCACTGTGTTTGACTTCTCTGGATGTTTCCCAGGCGAGTTATTGACAAGTAAATCCTAGACGCTCGATCTTGGTTATTTTCGCTTTCGCGGCTGGCAGTAAAAGAACCATGTTTCTGTGAATAACTCCTGAACCGTAAGTCCTAGACGCTCGCTCTTGGCTGCATTCGATTCAGCACGTGGCAGCCAGTCTAAAAAACACTATCTTGGACTTCTCTGCATGTTTCCCAGGCGAGCAATTGGCAGCATGTTCAGAACCATGTTTCTGTGAATAACTCCTGAACCGTAAGTCCTAGACGCTCGCTCTTGGCTGCATTCGATTCAGCTCGTGGCAGCCAGTCTAAAAAACACTATCTTGGACTTCTCTGCATGTTTCCCAGGCGAGAAATTGGCAGCATGTTCAGAACCATGTTTCTGTGAATAACTCCTGAACCGTAAGTCCTAGACGCTCGCTCTTGGCTGCATTCGATTCAGCTCGTGGCAGCCAGTCTAAAAAACACTATCTTGGACTTCTCTGCATGTTTCCCAGGCGAGCAATTGGCAGCATGTTCAGAACCATGTTTCTGTGAATAACTCCTGAACCGTAAGTCCTAGACGCTCGCTCTTGGCTGCATTCGATTCAGCTCGTGGCAGCCAGTCTAAAAAACACTATCTTGGACTTCTCTGCATGTTTCCCAGGCGAGCAATTGGCAGCATGTTCAGAACCATGTTTCTGTGAATAACTCCTGAACCGTAAGTCCTAGACGCTCGCTCTTGGCTGCATTCGATTCAGCTCGTGGCAGCCAGTCTAAAAAACACTATCTTGGACTTCTCTGCATGTTTCCCAGGCGAGAAATTGGCAGCATGTTCAGAACCATGTTTCTGTGAATAACTCCTGAACCGTAAGTCCTAGACGCTCGATCTTGGCGGCATTCGTCTCAGCGCCTGGCAATTAGTATAGGAGCACTGTGTTTGACTTCTCTGGATGTTTCCCAGGCGAGTTATTGACAAGTAAATCCTAGACGCTCGATCTTGGTTATTTTCGCTTTCGCGGCTGGCAGTAAAAGAACCATGTTTCTGTGAATAACTCCTGAACCGTAAGTCCTAGACGCTCGCTCTTGGCTGCATTCGATTCAGCTCGTGGCAGCCAGTCTAAAAAACACTATCTTGGACTTCTCTGCATGTTTCCCAGACGAGAAATTGGCAGCATGTTCAGAACCATGTTTCTGTGAATAACTCCTGAACCGTAAGTCCTAGACGCTCGATCTTGGCGGCATTCGTCTCAGCGCCTGGCAATTAGTATAGGAGCACTGTGTTTGACTTCTCTGGATGTTTCCCAGGCGAGTTATTGACAAGTAAATCCTAGACGCTCGATCTTGGTTATTTTCGCTTTCGCGGCTGGCAGTAAAAGAACCATGTTTCTGTGAATAACTCCTGAACCGTAAGTCCTAGACGCTCGCTCTTGGCTGCATTCGATTCAGCTCGTGGCAGCCAGTCTAAAAAACACTATCTTGGACTTCTCTGCATGTTTCCCAGGCGAGCAATTGGCAGCATGTTCAGAACCATGTTTCTGTGAATAACTCCTGAACCGTAAGTCCTAGACGCTCGCACTTGGCTGCATTCGATTCAGCTCGTGGCAGCCAGTCTAAAAAACACTATCTCGGACTTCTCTGCATGTTTCCCAGGCGAGCAATTGGCAGCATGTTCAGAACCATGTTTCTGTGAATAACTCCTGAACCGTAAGTCCTAGACGCTCGCTCTTGGCTGCATTCGATTCAGCTCGTGGCAGCCAGTCTAAAAAACACTATCTTGGACTTCTCTGCATGTTTCCCAGGCGAGAAATTGGCAGCATGTTCAGAACCATGTTTCTGTGAATAACTCCTGAACCGTAAGTCCTAGACGCTCGCTCTTGGCTGCATTCGATTCAGCTCGTGGCAGCCAGTCTAAAAAACACTATCTCGGACTTCTCTGCATGTTTCCCAGGCGAGCAATTGGCAGCATGTTCAGAACCATGTTTCTGTGAATAACTCCTGAACCGTAAGTCCTAGACGCTCGCTCTTGGCTGCATTCGATTCAGCTCGTGGCAGCCAGTCTAAAAAACACTATCTTGGACTTCTCTGCATGTTTCCCAGGCGAGAAATTGGCAGCATGTTCAGAACCATGTTTCTGTGAATAACTCCTGAACCGTAAGTCCTAGACGCTCGATCTTGGCGGCATTCGTCTCAGCGCCTGGCAATTAGTATAGGAGCACTGTGTTTGACTTCTCTGGATGTTTCCCAGGCGAGTTATTGACAAGTAAATCCTAGACGCTCGATCTTGGTTATTTTCGCTTTCGCGGCTGGCAGTAAAAGAACCATGTTTCTGTGAATAACTCCTGAACCGTAAGTCCTAGACGCTCGCTCTTGGCTGCATTCGATTCAGCTCGTGGCAGCCAGTCTAAAAAACACTATCTTGGACTTCTCTGCATGTTTCCCAGGCGAGAAATTGGCAGCATGTTCAGAACCATGTTTCTGTGAATAACTCCTGAACCGTAAGTCCTAGACGCTCGATCTTGGCGGCATTCGTCTCAGCGCCTGGCAATTAGTATAGGAGCACTGTGTTTGACTTCTCTGGATGTTTCCCAGGCGAGTTATTGACAAGTAAATCCTAGACGCTCGATCTTGGTTATTTTCGCTTTCGCGGCTGGCAGTAAAAGAACCATGTTTCTGTGAATAACTCCTGAACCGTAAGTCCTAGACGCTCGCTCTTGGCTGCATTCGATTCAGCACGTGGCAGCCAGTCTAAAAAACACTATCTTGGACTTCTCTGCATGTTTCCCAGGCGAGCAATTGGCAGCATGTTCAGAACCATGTTTCTGTGAATAACTCCTGAACCGTAAGTCCTAGACGCTCGCTCTTGGCTGCATTCGATTCAGCTCGTGGCAGCCAGTCTAAAAAACACTATCTTGGACTTCTCTGCATGTTTCCCAGGCGAGAAATTGGCAGCATGTTCAGAACCATGTTTCTGTGAATAACTCCTGAACCGTAAGTCCTAGACGCTCGCTCTTGGCTGCATTCGATTCAGCTCGTGGCAGCCAGTCTAAAAAACACTATCTTGGACTTCTCTGCATGTTTCCCAGGCGAGCAATTGGCAGCATGTTCAGAACCATGTTTCTGTGAATAACTCCTGAACCGTAAGTCCTAGACGCTCGCTCTTGGCTGCATTCGATTCAGCTCGTGGCAGCCAGTCTAAAAAACACTATCTTGGACTTCTCTGCATGTTTCCCAGGCGAGCAATTGGCAGCATGTTCAGAACCATGTTTCTGTGAATAACTCCTGAACCGTAAGTCCTAGACGCTCGCTCTTGGCTGCATTCGATTCAGCTCGTGGCAGCCAGTCTAAAAAACACTATCTTGGACTTCTCTGCATGTTTCCCAGGCGAGAAATTGGCAGCATGTTCAGAACCATGTTTCTGTGAATAACTCCTGAACCGTAAGTCCTAGACGCTCGATCTTGGCGGCATTCGTCTCAGCGCCTGGCAATTAGTATAGGAGCACTGTGTTTGACTTCTCTGGATGTTTCCCAGGCGAGTTATTGACAAGTAAATCCTAGACGCTCGATCTTGGTTATTTTCGCTTTCGCGGCTGGCAGTAAAAGAACCATGTTTCTGTGAATAACTCCTGAACCGTAAGTCCTAGACGCTCGCTCTTGGCTGCATTCGATTCAGCTCGTGGCAGCCAGTCTAAAAAACACTATCTTGGACTTCTCTGCATGTTTCCCAGACGAGAAATTGGCAGCATGTTCAGAACCATGTTTCTGTGAATAACTCCTGAACCGTAAGTCCTAGACGCTCGATCTTGGCGGCATTCGTCTCAGCGCCTGGCAATTAGTATAGGAGCACTGTGTTTGACTTCTCTGGATGTTTCCCAGGCGAGTTATTGACAAGTAAATCCTAGACGCTCGATCTTGGTTATTTTCGCTTTCGCGGCTGGCAGTAAAAGAACCATGTTTCTGTGAATAACTCCTGAACCGTAAGTCCTAGACGCTCGCTCTTGGCTGCATTCGATTCAGCTCGTGGCAGCCAGTCTAAAAAACACTATCTTGGACTTCTCTGCATGTTTCCCAGGCGAGCAATTGGCAGCATGTTCAGAACCATGTTTCTGTGAATAACTCCTGAACCGTAAGTCCTAGACGCTCGCTCTTGGCTGCATTCGATTCAGCTCGTGGCAGCCAGTCTAAAAAACACTATCTTGGACTTCTCTGCATGTTTCCCAGGCGAGCAATTGGCAGCATGTTCAGAACCATGTTTCTGTGAATAACTCCTGAACCGTAAGTCCTAGACGCTCGCTCTTCGCTGCATTCGATTCAGCTCGTGGCAGCCAGTCTAAAAAACACTATCTTGGACTTCTCTGCATGTTTCCCAGGCGAGCAATTGGCAGCATGTTCAGAACCATGTTTCTGTGAATAACTCCTGAACCGTAAGTCCTAGACGCTCGCTCTTGGCTGCATTCGATTCAGCTCGTGGCAGCCAGTCTAAAAAACACTATCTTGGACTTCTCTGCATGTTTCCCAGGCGAGAAATTGGCAGCATGTTCAGAACCATGTTTCTGTGAATAACTCCTGAACCGTAAGTCCTAGACGCTCGCTCTTGGCTGCATTCGATTCAGCTCGTGGCAGCCAGTCTAAAAAACACTATCTTGGACTTCTCTGCATGTTTCCCAGGCGAGCAATTGGCAGCATGTTCAGAACCATGTTTCTGTGAATAACTCCTGAACCGTAAGTCCTAGACGCTCGCTCTTGGCTGCATTCGATTCAGCTCGTGGCAGCCAGTCTAAAAAACACTATCTTGGACTTCTCTGCATGTTTCCCAGGCGAGCAATTGGCAGCATGTTCAGAACCATGTTTCTGTGAATAACTCCTGAACCGTAAGTCCTAGACGCTCGCTCTTGGCTGCATTCGATTCAGCTCGTGGCAGCCAGTCTAAAAAACACTATCTTGGACTTCTCTGCATGTTTCCCAGGCGAGAAATTGGCAGCATGTTCAGAACCATGTTTCTGTGAATAACTCCTGAACCGTAAGTCCTAGACGCTCGATCTTGGCGGCATTCGTCTCAGCGCCTGGCAATTAGTATAGGAGCACTGTGTTTGACTTCTCTGGATGTTTCCCAGGCGAGTTATTGACAAGTAAATCCTAGACGCTCGATCTTGGTTATTTTCGCTTTCGCGGCTGGCAGTAAAAGAACCATGTTTCTGTGAATAACTCCTGAACCGTAAGTCCTAGACGCTCGCTCTTGGCTGCATTCGATTCAGCTCGTGGCAGCCAGTCTAAAAAACACTATCTTGGACTTCTCTGCATGTTTCCCAGACGAGAAATTGGCAGCATGTTCAGAACCATGTTTCTGTGAATAACTCCTGAACCGTAAGTCCTAGACGCTCGATCTTGGCGGCATTCGTCTCAGCGCCTGGCAATTAGTATAGGAGCACTGTGTTTGACTTCTCTGGATGTTTCCCAGGCGAGTTATTGACAAGTAAATCCTAGACGCTCGATCTTGGTTATTTTCGCTTTCGCGGCTGGCAGTAAAAGAACCATGTTTCTGTGAATAACTCCTGAACCGTAAGTCCTAGACGCTCGCTCTTGGCTGCATTCGATTCAGCTCGTGGCAGCCAGTCTAAAAAACACTATCTTGGACTTCTCTGCATGTTTCCCAGGCGAGCAATTGGCAGCATGTTCAGAACCATGTTTCTGTGAATAACTCCTGAACCGTAAGTCCTAGACGCTCGCTCTTGGCTGCATTCGATTCAGCTCGTGGCAGCCAGTCTAAAAAACACTATCTTGGACTTCTCTGCATGTTTCCCAGGCGAGCAATTGGCAGCATGTTCAGAACCATGTTTCTGTGAATAACTCCTGAACCGTAAGTCCTAGACGCTCGCTCTTCGCTGCATTCGATTCAGCTCGTGGCAGCCAGTCTAAAAAACACTATCTTGGACTTCTCTGCATGTTTCCCAGGCGAGCAATTGGCAGCATGTTCAGAACCATGTTTCTGTGAATAACTCCTGAACCGTAAGTCCTAGACGCTCGCTCTTGGCTGCATTCGATTCAGCTCGTGGCAGCCAGTCTAAAAAACACTATCTTGGACTTCTCTGCATGTTTCCCAGGCGAGAAATTGGCAGCATGTTCAGAACCATGTTTCTGTGAATAACTCCTGAACCGTAAGTCCTAGACGCTCGCTCTTGGCTGCATTCGATTCAGCTCGTGGCAGCCAGTCTAAAAAACACTATCTCGGACTTCTCTGCATGTTTCCCAGGCGAGCAATTGGCAGCATGTTCAGAACCATGTTTCTGTGAATAACTCCTGAACCGTAAGTCCTAGACGCTCGCTCTTGGCTGCATTCGATTCAGCTCGTGGCAGCCAGTCTAAAAAACACTATCTTGGACTTCTCTGCATGTTTCCCAGGCGAGAAATTGGCAGCATGTTCAGAACCATGTTTCTGTGAATAACTCCTGAACCGTAAGTCCTAGACGCTCGATCTTGGCGGCATTCGTCTCAGCGCCTGGCAATTAGTATAGGAGCACTGTGTTTGACTTCTCTGGATGTTTCCCAGGCGAGTTATTGACAAGTAAATCCTAGACGCTCGATCTTGGTTATTTTCGCTTTCGCGGCTGGCAGTAAAAGAACCATGTTTCTGTGAATAACTCCTGAACCGTAAGTCCTAGACGCTCGCTCTTGGCTGCATTCGATTCAGCTCGTGGCAGCCAGTCTAAAAAACACTATCTTGGACTTCTCTGCATGTTTCCCAGGCGAGAAATTGGCAGCATGTTCAGAACCATGTTTCTGTGAATAACTCCTGAACCGTAAGTCCTAGACGCTCGATCTTGGCGGCATTCGTCTCAGCGCCTGGCAATTAGTATAGGAGCACTGTGTTTGACTTCTCTGGATGTTTCCCAGGCGAGTTATTGACAAGTAAATCCTAGACGCTCGATATTGGTTATTTTCGCTTTCGCGGCTGGCAGTAAAAGAACCATGTTTCTGTGAATAACTCCTGAACCGTAAGTCCTAGACGCTCGCTCTTGGCTGCATTCGATTCAGCTCGTGGCAGCCAGTCTAAAAAACACTATCTTGGACTTCTCTGCATGTTTCCCAGGCGAGCAATTGGCAGCATGTTCAGAACCATGTTTCTGTGAATAACTCCTGAACCGTAAGTCCTAGACGCTCGCTCTTGGCTGCATTCGATTCAGCTCGTGGCAGCCAGTCTAAAAAACACTATCTTGGACTTCTCTGCATGTTTCCCAGGCGAGAAATTGGCAGCATGTTCAGAACCATGTTTCTGTGAATAACTCCTGAACCGTAAGTCCTAGACGCTCGCTCTTGGCTGCATTCGATTCAGCTCGTGGCAGCCAGTCTAAAAAACACTATCTCGGACTTCTCTGCATGTTTCCCAGGCGAGCAATTGGCAGCATGTTCAGAACCATGTTTCTGTGAATAACTCCTGAACCGTAAGTCCTAGACGCTCGCTCTTGGCTGCATTCGATTCAGCTCGTGGCAGCCAGTCTAAAAAACACTATCTCGGACTTCTCTGCATGTTTCCCAGGCGAGCAATTGGCAGCATGTTCAGAACCATGTTTCTGTGAATAACTCCTGAACCGTAAGTCCTAGACGCTCGCTCTTGGCTGCATTCGATTCAGCTCGTGGCAGCCAGTCTAAAAAACACTATCTTGGACTTCTCTGCATGTTCCTAAGGCAAATGTTTCTAAAGCTAATTCTTGAACCGTAAGTCCTAGACGCTCGATCTTGGCGGCATTCGTCTCAGCGCCTGGCAATTAGTATAGGAGCACTGTGTTTGACTTCTCTGGATGTTTCCCAGGCGAGTTATTGACAAGTAAATCCTAGACGCTCGATCTTGGTTATTTTCGCTTTCGCGGCTGGCAGTAAAAGAACCATGTTTCTGTGAATAACTCCTGAACCGTAAGTCCTAGACGCTCGCTCTTGGCTGCATTCGATTCAGCTCGTGGCAGCCAGTCTAAAAAACACTATCTCGGACTTCTCTGCATGTTTCCCAGGCGAGCAATTGGCAGCATGTTCAGAACCATGTTTCTGTGAATAACTCCTGAACCGTAAGTCCTAGACGCTCGCTCTTGGCTGCATTCGATTCAGCTCGTGGCAGCCAGTCTAAAAAACACTATCTTGGACTTCTCTGCATGTTCCTAAGGCAAATGTTTCTAAAGCTAATTCTTGAACCGTAAGTCCTAGACGCTCGATCTTGGCGGCATTCGTCTCAGCGCCTGGCAATTAGTATAGGAGCACTGTGTTTGACTTCTCTGGATGTTTCCCAGGCGAGTTATTGACAAGTAAATCCTAGACGCTCGATCTTGGTTATTTTCGCTTTCGCGGCTGGCAGTAAAAGAACCATGTTTCTGTGAATAACTCCTGAACCGTAAGTCCTAGACGCTCGCTCTTGGCTGCATTCGATTCAGCTCGTGGCAGCCAGTCTAAAAAACACTATCTTGGACTTCTCTGCATGTTTCCCAGGCGAGCAATTGGCAGCATGTTCAGAACCATGTTTCTGTGAATAACTCCTGAACCGTAAGTCCTAGACGCTCGCTCTTGGCTGCATTCGATTCAGCTCGTGGCAGCCAGTCTAAAAAACACTATCTTGGACTTCTCTGCATGTTCCTAAGGCAAATGTTTCTAAAGCTAATTCTTGAACCGTAAGTCCTAGACGCTCGATCTTGGCGGCATTCGTCTCAGCGCCTGGCAATTAGTATAGGAGCACTGTGTTTGACTTCTCTGGATGTTTCCCAGGCGAGTTATTGACAAGTAAATCCTAGACGCTCGATCTTGGTTATTTTCGCTTTCGCGGCTGGCAGTAAAAGAACCATGTTTCTGTGAATAACTCCTGAACCGTAAGTCCTAGACGCTCGCTCTTGGCTGCATTCGATTCAGCTCGTGGCAGCCAGTCTAAAAAACACTATCTTGGACTTCTCTGCATGTTTCCCAGGCGAGAAATTGGCAGCATGTTCAGAACCATGTTTCTGTGAATAACTCCTGAACCGTAAGTCCTAGACGCTCGCTCTTGGCTGCATTCGATTCAGCTCGTGGCAGCCAGTCTAAAAAACACTATCTTGGACTTCTCTGCATGTTTCCCAGGCGAGCAATTGGCAGCATGTTCAGAACCATGTTTCTGTGAATAACTCCTGAACCGTAAGTCCTAGACGCTCGCTCTTGGCTGCATTCGATTCAGCTCGTGGCAGCCAGTCTAAAAAACACTATCTTGGACTTCTCTGCATGTTTCCCAGGCGAGAAATTGGCAGCATGTTCAGAACCATGTTTCTGTGAATAACTCCTGAACCGTAAGTCCTAGACGCTCGATCTTGGCGGCATTCGTCTCAGCGCCTGGCAATTAGTATAGGAGCACTGTGTTTGACTTCTCTGGATGTTTCCCAGGCGAGTTATTGACAAGTAAATCCTAGACGCTCGATCTTGGTTATTTTCGCTTTCGCGGCTGGCAGTAAAAGAACCATGTTTCTGTGAATAACTCCTGAACCGTAAGTCCTAGACGCTCGCTCTTGGCTGCATTCGATTCAGCTCGTGGCAGCCAGTCTAAAAAACACTATCTTGGACTTCTCTGCATGTTTCCCAGACGAGAAATTGGCAGCATGTTCAGAACCATGTTTCTGTGAATAACTCCTGAACCGTAAGTCCTAGACGCTCGATCTTGGCGGCATTCGTCTCAGCGCCTGGCAATTAGTATAGGAGCACTGTGTTTGACTTCTCTGGATGTTTCCCAGGCGAGTTATTGACAAGTAAATCCTAGACGCTCGATATTGGTTATTTTCGCTTTCGCGGCTGGCAGTAAAAGAACCATGTTTCTGTGAATAACTCCTGAACCGTAAGTCCTAGACGCTCGCTCTTGGCTGCATTCGATTCAGCTCGTGGCAGCCAGTCTAAAAAACACTATCTTGGACTTCTCTGCATGTTTCCCAGGCGAGCAATTGGCAGCATGTTCAGAACCATGTTTCTGTGAATAACTCCTGAACCGTAAGTCCTAGACGCTCGCTCTTGGCTGCATTCGATTCAGCTCGTGGCAGCCAGTCTAAAAAACACTATCTTGGACTTCTCTGCATGTTCCTAAGGCAAATGTTTCTAAAGCTAATTCTTGAACCGTAAGTCCTAGACGCTCGATCTTGGCGGCATTCGTCTCAGCGCCTGGCAATTAGTATAGGAGCACTGTGTTTGACTTCTCTGGATGTTTCCCAGGCGAGTTATTGACAAGTAAATCCTAGACGCTCGATCTTGGTTATTTTCGCTTTCGCGGCTGGCAGTAAAAGAACCATGTTTCTGTGAATAACTCCTGAACCGTAAGTCCTAGACGCTCGCTCTTGGCTGCATTCGATTCAGCTCGTGGCAGCCAGTCTAAAAAACACTATCTTGGACTTCTCTGCATGTTTCCCAGGCGAGCAATTGGCAGCATGTTCAGAACCATGTTTCTGTGAATAACTCCTGAACCGTAAGTCCTAGACGCTCGCTCTTGGCTGCATTCGATTCAGCTCGTGGCAGCCAGTCTAAAAAACACTATCTTGGACTTCTCTGCATGTTCCTAAGGCAAATGTTTCTAAAGCTAATTCTTGAACCGTAAGTCCTAGACGCTCGATCTTGGCGGCATTCGTCTCAGCGCCTGGCAATTAGTATAGGAGCACTGTGTTTGACTTCTCTGGATGTTTCCCAGGCGAGTTATTGACAAGTAAATCCTAGACGCTCGATCTTGGTTATTTTCGCTTTCGCGGCTGGCAGTAAAAGAACCATGTTTCTGTGAATAACTCCTGAACCGTAAGTCCTAGACGCTCGCTCTTGGCTGCATTCGATTCAGCTCGTGGCAGCCAGTCTAAAAAACACTATCTTGGACTTCTCTGCATGTTTCCCAGGCGAGAAATTGGCAGCATGTTCAGAACCATGTTTCTGTGAATAACTCCTGAACCGTAAGTCCTAGACGCTCGCTCTTGGCTGCATTCGATTCAGCTCGTGGCAGCCAGTCTAAAAAACACTATCTTGGACTTCTCTGCATGTTTCCCAGGCGAGCAATTGGCAGCATGTTCAGAACCATGTTTCTGTGAATAACTCCTGAACCGTAAGTCCTAGACGCTCGCTCTTGGCTGCATTCGATTCAGCTCGTGGCAGCCAGTCTAAAAAACACTATCTTGGACTTCTCTGCATGTTTCCCAGGCGAGAAATTGGCAGCATGTTCAGAACCATGTTTCTGTGAATAACTCCTGAACCGTAAGTCCTAGACGCTCGCTCTTGGCTGCATTCGATTCAGCTCGTGGCAGCCAGTCTAAAAAACACTATCTTGGACTTCTCTGCATGTTTCCCAGGCGAGCAATTGGCAGCATGTTCAGAACCATGTTTCTGTGAATAACTCCTGAACCGTAAGTCCTAGACGCTCGCTCTTGGCTGCATTCGATTCAGCTCGTGGCAGCCAGTCTAAAAAACACTATCTTGGACTTCTCTGCATGTTTCCCAGGCGAGAAATTGGCAGCATGTTCAGAACCATGTTTCTGTGAATAACTCCTGAACCGTAAGTCCTAGACGCTCGATCTTGGCGGCATTCGTCTCAGCGCCTGGCAATTAGTATAGGAGCACTGTGTTTGACTTCTCTGGATGTTTCCCAGGCGAGTTATTGACAAGTAAATCCTAGACGCTCGATCTTGGTTATTTTCGCTTTCGCGGCTGGCAGTAAAAGAACCATGTTTCTGTGAATAACTCCTGAACCGTAAGTCCTAGACGCTCGCTCTTGGCTGCATTCGATTCAGCTCGTGGCAGCCAGTCTAAAAAACACTATCTTGGACTTCTCTGCATGTTTCCCAGACGAGAAATTGGCAGCATGTTCAGAACCATGTTTCTGTGAATAACTCCTGAACCGTAAGTCCTAGACGCTCGATCTTGGCGGCATTCGTCTCAGCGCCTGGCAATTAGTATAGGAGCACTGTGTTTGACTTCTCTGGATGTTTCCCAGGCGAGTTATTGACAAGTAAATCCTAGACGCTCGATCTTGGTTATTTTCGCTTTCGCGGCTGGCAGTAAAAGAACCATGTTTCTGTGAATAACTCCTGAACCGTAAGTCCTAGACGCTCGCTCTTGGCTGCATTCGATTCAGCTCGTGGCAGCCAGTCTAAAAAACACTATCTTGGACTTCTCTGCATGTTTCCCAGGCGAGCAATTGGCAGCATGTTCAGAACCATGTTTCTGTGAATAACTCCTGAACCGTAAGTCCTAGACGCTCGCTCTTGGCTGCATTCGATTCAGCTCGTGGCAGCCAGTCTAAAAAACACTATCTTGGACTTCTCTGCATGTTTCCCAGGCGAGCAATTGGCAGCATGTTCAGAACCATGTTTCTGTGAATAACTCCTGAACCGTAAGTCCTAGACGCTCGCTCTTGGCTGCATTCGATTCAGCTCGTGGCAGCCAGTCTAAAAAACACTATCTTGGACTTCTCTGCATGTTTCCCAGGCGAGAAATTGGCAGCATGTTCAGAACCATGTTTCTGTGAATAACTCCTGAACCGTAAGTCCTAGACGCTCGCTCTTGGCTGCATTCGATTCAGCTCGTGGCAGCCAGTCTAAAAAACACTATCTTGGACTTCTCTGCATGTTTCCCAGGCGAGAAATTGGCAGCATGTTCAGAACCATGTTTCTGTGAATAACTCCTGAACCGTAAGTCCTAGACGCTCGCTCTTGGCTGCATTCGATTCAGCTCGTGGCAGCCAGTCTAAAAAACACTATCTCGGACTTCTCTGCATGTTTCCCAGGCGAGCAATTGGCAGCATGTTCAGAACCATGTTTCTGTGAATAACTCCTGAACCGTAAGTCCTAGACGCTCGCTCTTGGCTGCATTCGATTCAGCTCGTGGCAGCCAGTCTAAAAAACACTATCTTGGACTTCTCTGCATGTTTCCCAGGCGAGAAATTGGCAGCATGTTCAGAACCATGTTTCTGTGAATAACTCCTGAACCGTAAGTCCTAGACGCTCGATCTTGGCGGCATTCGTCTCAGCGCCTGGCAATTAGTATAGGAGCACTGTGTTTGACTTCTCTGGATGTTTCCCAGGCGAGTTATTGACAAGTAAATCCTAGACGCTCGATCTTGGTTATTTTCGCTTTCGCGGCTGGCAGTAAAAGAACCATGTTTCTGTGAATAACTCCTGAACCGTAAGTCCTAGACGCTCGCTCTTGGCTGCATTCGATTCAGCTCGTGGCAGCCAGTCTAAAAAACACTATCTTGGACTTCTCTGCATGTTTCCCAGGCGAGAAATTGGCAGCATGTTCAGAACCATGTTTCTGTGAATAACTCCTGAACCGTAAGTCCTAGACGCTCGATCTTGGCGGCATTCGTCTCAGCGCCTGGCAATTAGTATAGGAGCACTGTGTTTGACTTCTCTGGATGTTTCCCAGGCGAGTTATTGACAAGTAAATCCTAGACGCTCGATCTTGGTTATTTTCGCTTTCGCGGCTGGCAGTAAAAGAACCATGTTTCTGTGAATAACTCCTGAACCGTAAGTCCTAGACGCTCGCTCTTGGCTGCATTCGATTCAGCTCGTGGCAGCCAGTCTAAAAAACACTATCTTGGACTTCTCTGCATGTTTCCCAGGCGAGCAATTGGCAGCATGTTCAGAACCATGTTTCTGTGAATAACTCCTGAACCGTAAGTCCTAGACGCTCGCTCTTGGCTGCATTCGATTCAGCTCGTGGCAGCCAGTCTAAAAAACACTATCTTGGACTTCTCTGCATGTTCCTAAGGCAAATGTTTCTAAAGCTAATTCTTGAACCGTAAGTCCTAGACGCTCGATCTTGGCGGCATTCGTCTCAGCGCCTGGCAATTAGTATAGGAGCACTGTGTTTGACTTCTCTGGATGTTTCCCAGGCGAGTTATTGACAAGTAAATCCTAGACGCTCGATCTTGGTTATTTTCGCTTTCGCGGCTGGCAGTAAAAGAACCATGTTTCTGTGAATAACTCCTGAACCGTAAGTCCTAGACGCTCGCTCTTGGCTGCATTCGATTCAGCTCGTGGCAGCCAGTCTAAAAAACACTATCTTGGACTTCTCTGCATGTTTCCCAGGCGAGCAATTGGCAGCATGTTCAGAACCATGTTTCTGTGAATAACTCCTGAACCGTAAGTCCTAGACGCTCGCTCTTGGCTGCATTCGATTCAGCTCGTGGCAGCCAGTCTAAAAAACACTATCTTGGACTTCTCTGCATGTTCCTAAGGCAAATGTTTCTAAAGCTAATTCTTGAACCGTAAGTCCTAGACGCTCGATCTTGGCGGCATTCGTCTCAGCGCCTGGCAATTAGTATAGGAGCACTGTGTTTGACTTCTCTGGATGTTTCCCAGGCGAGTTATTGACAAGTAAATCCTAGACGCTCGATCTTGGTTATTTTCGCTTTCGCGGCTGGCAGTAA
The DNA here is from genome assembly GCF_050947455.1 of Rhinoderma darwinii. Classification (NCBI taxonomy): domain Eukaryota; kingdom Metazoa; phylum Chordata; class Amphibia; order Anura; family Rhinodermatidae; genus Rhinoderma; species Rhinoderma darwinii. Next base: position 20,805 of record NW_027464563.1, read on the forward strand.
AAGAACCATGTTTCTGTGAATAACTCCTGAACCGTAAGTCCTAGACGCTCGCTCTTGGCTGCATTCGATTCAGCTCGTGGCAGCCAGTCTAAAAAACACTATCTTGGACTTCTCTGCATGTTTCCCAGGCGAGAAATTGGCAGCATGTTCAGAACCATGTTTCTGTGAATAACTCCTGAACCGTAAGTCCTAGACGCTCGCTCTTGGCTGCATTCGATTCAGCTCGTGGCAGCCAGTCTAAAAAACACTATCTTGGACTTCTCTGCATGTTTCCCAGGCGAGCAATTGGCAGCATGTTCAGAACCATGTTTCTGTGAATAACTCCTGAACCGTAAGTCCTAGACGCTCGCTCTTGGCTGCATTCGATTCAGCTCGTGGCAGCCAGTCTAAAAAACACTATCTTGGACTTCTCTGCATGTTCCTAAGGCAAATGTTTCTAAAGCTAATTCTTGAACCGTAAGTCCTAGACGCTCGATCTTGGCGGCATTCGTCTCAGCGCCTGGCAATTAGTATAGGAGCACTGTGTTTGACTTCTCTGGATGTTTCCCAGGCGAGTTATTGACAAGTAAATCCTAGACGCTCGATCTTGGTTATTTTCGCTTTCGCGGCTGGCAGTAAAAGAACCATGTTTCTGTGAATAACTCCTGAACCGTAAGTCCTAGACGCTCGCTCTTGGCTGCATTCGATTCAGCTCGTGGCAGCCAGTCTAAAAAACACTATCTTGGACTTCTCTGCATGTTTCCCAGGCGAGAAATTGGCAGCATGTTCAGAACCATGTTTCTGTGAATAACTCCTGAACCGTAAGTCCTAGACGCTCGCTCTTGGCTGCATTCGATTCAGCTCGTGGCAGCCAGTCTAAAAAACACTATCTTGGACTTCTCTGCATGTTCCTAAGGCAAATGTTTCTAAAGCTAATTCTTGAACCGTAAGTCCTAGACGCTCGATCTTGGCGGCATTCGTCTCAGCGCCTGGCAATTAGTATAGGAGCACTGTGTTTGACTTCTCTGGATGTTTCCCAGGCGAGTTATTGACAAGTAAATCCTAGACGCTCGATCTTGGTTATTTTCGCTTTCGCGGCTGGCAGTAAAAGAACCATGTTTCTGTGAATAACTCCTGAACCGTAAGTCCTAGACGCTCGCTCTTGGCTGCATTCGATTCAGCTCGTGGCAGCCAGTCTAAAAAACACTATCTTGGACTTCTCTGCATGTTTCCCAGACGAGAAATTGGCAGCATGTTCAGAACCATGTTTCTGTGAATAACTCCTGAACCGTAAGTCCTAGACGCTCGATCTTGGCGGCATTCGTCTCAGCGCCTGGCAATTAGTATAGGAGCACTGTGTTTGACTTCTCTGGATGTTTCCCAGGCGAGTTATTGACAAGTAAATCCTAGACGCTCGATCTTGGTTATTTTCGCTTTCGCGGCTGGCAGTAAAAGAACCATGTTTCTGTGAATAACTCCTGAACCGTAAGTCCTAGACGCTCGCTCTTGGCTGCATTCGATTCAGCTCGTGGCAGCCAGTCTAAAAAACACTATCTTGGACTTCTCTGCATGTTTCCCAGGCGAGCAATTGGCAGCATGTTCAGAACCATGTTTCTGTGAATAACTCCTGAACCGTAAGTCCTAGACGCTCGCTCTTGGCTGCATTCGATTCAGCTCGTGGCAGCCAGTCTAAAAAACACTATCTTGGACTTCTCTGCATGTTTCCCAGGCGAGCAATTGGCAGCATGTTCAGAACCATGTTTCTGTGAATAACTCCTGAACCGTAAGTCCTAGACGCTCGCTCTTGGCTGCATTCGATTCAGCTCGTGGCAGCCAGTCTAAAAAACACTATCTTGGACTTCTCTGCATGTTTCCCAGGCGAGAAATTGGCAGCATGTTCAGAACCATGTTTCTGTGAATAACTCCTGAACCGTAAGTCCTAGACGCTCGCTCTTGGCTGCATTCGATTCAGCTCGTGGCAGCCAGTCTAAAAAACACTATCTTGGACTTCTCTGCATGTTTCCCAGGCGAGAAATTGGCAGCATGTTCAGAACCATGTTTCTGTGAATAACTCCTGAACCGTAAGTCCTAGACGCTCGCTCTTGGCTGCATTCGATTCAGCTCGTGGCAGCCAGTCTAAAAAACACTATCTCGGACTTCTCTGCATGTTTCCCAGGCGAGCAATTGGCAGCATGTTCAGAACCATGTTTCTGTGAATAACTCCTGAACCGTAAGTCCTAGACGCTCGCTCTTGGCTGCATTCGATTCAGCTCGTGGCAGCCAGTCTAAAAAACACTATCTTGGACTTCTCTGCATGTTTCCCAGGCGAGAAATTGGCAGCATGTTCAGAACCATGTTTCTGTGAATAACTCCTGAACCGTAAGTCCTAGACGCTCGATCTTGGCGGCATTCGTCTCAGCGCCTGGCAATTAGTATAGGAGCACTGTGTTTGACTTCTCTGGATGTTTCCCAGGCGAGTTATTGACAAGTAAATCCTAGACGCTCGATCTTGGTTATTTTCGCTTTCGCGGCTGGCAGTAAAAGAACCATGTTTCTGTGAATAACTCCTGAACCGTAAGTCCTAGACGCTCGCTCTTGGCTGCATTCGATTCAGCTCGTGGCAGCCAGTCTAAAAAACACTATCTTGGACTTCTCTGCATGTTTCCCAGGCGAGCAATTGGCAGCATGTTCAGAACCATGTTTCTGTGAATAACTCCTGAACCGTAAGTCCTAGACGCTCGCTCTTGGCTGCATTCGATTCAGCTCGTGGCAGCCAGTCTAAAAAACACTATCTTGGACTTCTCTGCATGTTCCTAAGGCAAATGTTTCTAAAGCTAATTCTTGAACCGTAAGTCCTAGACGCTCGATCTTGGCGGCATTCGTCTCAGCGCCTGGCAATTAGTATAGGAGCACTGTGTTTGACTTCTCTGGATGTTTCCCAGGCGAGTTATTGACAAGTAAATCCTAGACGCTCGATCTTGGTTATTTTCGCTTTCGCGGCTGGCAGTAAAAGAACCATGTTTCTGTGAATAACTCCTGAACCGTAAGTCCTAGACGCTCGCTCTTGGCTGCATTCGATTCAGCTCGTGGCAGCCAGTCTAAAAAACACTATCTTGGACTTCTCTGCATGTTTCCCAGGCGAGAAATTGGCAGCATGTTCAGAACCATGTTTCTGTGAATAACTCCTGAACCGTAAGTCCTAGACGCTCGCTCTTGGCTGCATTCGATTCAGCTCGTGGCAGCCAGTCTAAAAAACACTATCTTGGACTTCTCTGCATGTTCCTAAGGCAAATGTTTCTAAAGCTAATTCTTGAACCGTAAGTCCTAGACGCTCGATCTTGGCGGCATTCGTCTCAGCGCCTGGCAATTAGTATAGGAGCACTGTGTTTGACTTCTCTGGATGTTTCCCAGGCGAGTTATTGACAAGTAAATCCTAGACGCTCGATCTTGGTTATTTTCGCTTTCGCGGCTGGCAGTAAAAGAACCATGTTTCTGTGAATAACTCCTGAACCGTAAGTCCTAGACGCTCGCTCTTGGCTGCATTCGATTCAGCTCGTGGCAGCCAGTCTAAAAAACACTATCTTGGACTTCTCTGCATGTTTCCCAGACGAGAAATTGGCAGCATGTTCAGAACCATGTTTCTGTGAATAACTCCTGAACCGTAAGTCCTAGACGCTCGATCTTGGCGGCATTCGTCTCAGCGCCTGGCAATTAGTATAGGAGCACTGTGTTTGACTTCTCTGGATGTTTCCCAGGCGAGTTATTGACAAGTAAATCCTAGACGCTCGATCTTGGTTATTTTCGCTTTCGCGGCTGGCAGTAAAAGAACCATGTTTCTGTGAATAACTCCTGAACCGTAAGTCCTAGACGCCCGCTCTTGGCTGCATTCGATTCAGCTCGTGGCAGCCAGTCTAAAAAACACTATCTTGGACTTCTCTGCATGTTTCCCAGGCGAGCAATTGGCAGCATGTTCAGAACCATGTTTCTGTGAATAACTCCTGAACCGTAAGTCCTAGACGCTCGCTCTTGGCTGCATTCGATTCAGCTCGTGGCAGCCAGTCTAAAAAACACTATCTTGGACTTCTCTGCATGTTTCCCAGGCGAGCAATTGGCAGCATGTTCAGAACCATGTTTCTGTGAATAACTCCTGAACCGTAAGTCCTAGACGCTCGCTCTTGGCTGCATTCGATTCAGCTCGTGGCAGCCAGTCTAAAAAACACTATCTTGGACTTCTCTGCATGTTTCCCAGGCGAGAAATTGGCAGCATGTTCAGAACCATGTTTCTGTGAATAACTCCTGAACCGTAAGTCCTAGACGCTCGCTCTTGGCTGCATTCGATTCAGCTCGTGGCAGCCAGTCTAAAAAACACTATCTTGGACTTCTCTGCATGTTTCCCAGGCGAGAAATTGGCAGCATGTTCAGAACCATGTTTCTGTGAATAACTCCTGAACCGTAAGTCCTAGACGCTCGCTCTTGGCTGCATTCGATTCAGCTCGTGGCAGCCAGTCTAAAAAACACTATCTCGGACTTCTCTGCATGTTTCCCAGGCGAGCAATTGGCAGCATGTTCAGAACCATGTTTCTGTGAATAACTCCTGAACCGTAAGTCCTAGACGCTCGCTCTTGGCTGCATTCGATTCAGCTCGTGGCAGCCAGTCTAAAAAACACTATCTTGGACTTCTCTGCATGTTTCCCAGGCGAGAAATTGGCAGCATGTTCAGAACCATGTTTCTGTGAATAACTCCTGAACCGTAAGTCCTAGACGCTCGATCTTGGCGGCATTCGTCTCAGCGCCTGGCAATTAGTATAGGAGCACTGTGTTTGACTTCTCTGGATGTTTCCCAGGCGAGTTATTGACAAGTAAATCCTAGACGCTCGATCTTGGTTATTTTCGCTTTCGCGGCTGGCAGTAAAAGAACCATGTTTCTGTGAATAACTCCTGAACCGTAAGTCCTAGACGCTCGCTCTTGGCTGCATTCGATTCAGCTCGTGGCAGCCAGTCTAAAAAACACTATCTTGGACTTCTCTGCATGTTTCCCAGGCGAGAAATTGGCAGCATGTTCAGAACCATGTTTCTGTGAATAACTCCTGAACCGTAAGTCCTAGACGCTCGATCTTGGCGGCATTCGTCTCAGCGCCTGGCAATTAGTATAGGAGCACTGTGTTTGACTTCTCTGGATGTTTCCCAGGCGAGTTATTGACAAGTAAATCCTAGACGCTCGATCTTGGTTATTTTCGCTTTCGCGGCTGGCAGTAAAAGAACCATGTTTCTGTGAATAACTCCTGAACCGTAAGTCCTAGACGCTCGCTCTTGGCTGCATTCGATTCAGCACGTGGCAGCCAGTCTAAAAAACACTATCTTGGACTTCTCTGCATGTTTCCCAGGCGAGCAATTGGCAGCATGTTCAGAACCATGTTTCTGTGAATAACTCCTGAACCGTAAGTCCTAGACGCTCGCTCTTGGCTGCATTCGATTCAGCTCGTGGCAGCCAGTCTAAAAAACACTATCTTGGACTTCTCTGCATGTTTCCCAGGCGAGAAATTGGCAGCATGTTCAGAACCATGTTTCTGTGAATAACTCCTGAACCGTAAGTCCTAGACGCTCGATCTTGGCGGCATTCGTCTCAGCGCCTGGCAATTAGTATAGGAGCACTGTGTTTGACTTCTCTGGATGTTTCCCAGGCGAGTTATTGACAAGTAAATCCTAGACGCTCGATCTTGGTTATTTTCGCTTTCGCGGCTGGCAGTAAAAGAACCATGTTTCTGTGAATAACTCCTGAACCGTAAGTCCTAGACGCTCGCTCTTGGCTGCATTCGATTCAGCTCGTGGCAGCCAGTCTAAAAAACACTATCTTGGACTTCTCTGCATGTTTCCCAGGCGAGCAATTGGCAGCATGTTCAGAACCATGTTTCTGTGAATAACTCCTGAACCGTAAGTCCTAGACGCTCGCTCTTGGCTGCATTCGATTCAGCTCGTGGCAGCCAGTCTAAAAAACACTATCTTGGACTTCTCTGCATGTTTCCCAGGCGAGAAATTGGCAGCATGTTCAGAACCATGTTTCTGTGAATAACTCCTGAACCGTAAGTCCTAGACGCTCGATCTTGGCGGCATTCGTCTCAGCGCCTGGCAATTAGTATAGGAGCACTGTGTTTGACTTCTCTGGATGTTTCCCAGGCGAGTTATTGACAAGTAAATCCTAGACGCTCGATCTTGGTTATTTTCGCTTTCGCGGCTGGCAGTAAAAGAACCATGTTTCTGTGAATAACTCCTGAACCGTAAGTCCTAGACGCTCGCTCTTGGCTGCATTCGATTCAGCTCGTGGCAGCCAGTCTAAAAAACACTATCTTGGACTTCTCTGCATGTTTCCCAGACGAGAAATTGGCAGCATGTTCAGAACCATGTTTCTGTGAATAACTCCTGAACCGTAAGTCCTAGACGCTCGATCTTGGCGGCATTCGTCTCAGCGCCTGGCAATTAGTATAGGAGCACTGTGTTTGACTTCTCTGGATGTTTCCCAGGCGAGTTATTGACAAGTAAATCCTAGACGCTCGATCTTGGTTATTTTCGCTTTCGCGGCTGGCAGTAAAAGAACCATGTTTCTGTGAATAACTCCTGAACCGTAAGTCCTAGACGCTCGCTCTTGGCTGCATTCGATTCAGCTCGTGGCAGCCAGTCTAAAAAACACTATCTTGGACTTCTCTGCATGTTTCCCAGGCGAGCAATTGGCAGCATGTTCAGAACCATGTTTCTGTGAATAACTCCTGAACCGTAAGTCCTAGACGCTCGCTCTTGGCTGCATTCGATTCAGCTCGTGGCAGCCAGTCTAAAAAACACTATCTTGGACTTCTCTGCATGTTTCCCAGGCGAGCAATTGGCAGCATGTTCAGAACCATGTTTCTGTGAATAACTCCTGAACCGTAAGTCCTAGACGCTCGCTCTTCGCTGCATTCGATTCAGCTCGTGGCAGCCAGTCTAAAAAACACTATCTTGGACTTCTCTGCATGTTTCCCAGGCGAGCAATTGGCAGCATGTTCAGAACCATGTTTCTGTGAATAACTCCTGAACCGTAAGTCCTAGACGCTCGCTCTTGGCTGCATTCGATTCAGCTCGTGGCAGCCAGTCTAAAAAACACTATCTTGGACTTCTCTGCATGTTTCCCAGGCGAGAAATTGGCAGCATGTTCAGAACCATGTTTCTGTGAATAACTCCTGAACCGTAAGTCCTAGACGCTCGCTCTTGGCTGCATTCGATTCAGCTCGTGGCAGCCAGTCTAAAAAACACTATCTCGGACTTCTCTGCATGTTTCCCAGGCGAGCAATTGGCAGCATGTTCAGAACCATGTTTCTGTGAATAACTCCTGAACCGTAAGTCCTAGACGCTCGCTCTTGGCTGCATTCGATTCAGCTCGTGGCAGCCAGTCTAAAAAACACTATCTTGGACTTCTCTGCATGTTTCCCAGGCGAGAAATTGGCAGCATGTTCAGAACCATGTTTCTGTGAATAACTCCTGAACCGTAAGTCCTAGACGCTCGATCTTGGCGGCATTCGTCTCAGCGCCTGGCAATTAGTATAGGAGCACTGTGTTTGACTTCTCTGGATGTTTCCCAGGCGAGTTATTGACAAGTAAATCCTAGACGCTCGATCTTGGTTATTTTCGCTTTCGCGGCTGGCAGTAAAAGAACCATGTTTCTGTGAATAACTCCTGAACCGTAAGTCCTAGACGCTCGCTCTTGGCTGCATTCGATTCAGCTCGTGGCAGCCAGTCTAAAAAACACTATCTTGGACTTCTCTGCATGTTTCCCAGGCGAGAAATTGGCAGCATGTTCAGAACCATGTTTCTGTGAATAACTCCTGAACCGTAAGTCCTAGACGCTCGATCTTGGCGGCATTCGTCTCAGCGCCTGGCAATTAGTATAGGAGCACTGTGTTTGACTTCTCTGGATGTTTCCCAGGCGAGTTATTGACAAGTAAATCCTAGACGCTCGATATTGGTTATTTTCGCTTTCGCGGCTGGCAGTAAAAGAACCATGTTTCTGTGAATAACTCCTGAACCGTAAGTCCTAGACGCTCGCTCTTGGCTGCATTCGATTCAGCTCGTGGCAGCCAGTCTAAAAAACACTATCTTGGACTTCTCTGCATGTTTCCCAGGCGAGCAATTGGCAGCATGTTCAGAACCATGTTTCTGTGAATAACTCCTGAACCGTAAGTCCTAGACGCTCGCTCTTGGCTGCATTCGATTCAGCTCGTGGCAGCCAGTCTAAAAAACACTATCTTGGACTTCTCTGCATGTTTCCCAGGCGAGAAATTGGCAGCATGTTCAGAACCATGTTTCTGTGAATAACTCCTGAACCGTAAGTCCTAGACGCTCGCTCTTGGCTGCATTCGATTCAGCTCGTGGCAGCCAGTCTAAAAAACACTATCTCGGACTTCTCTGCATGTTTCCCAGGCGAGCAATTGGCAGCATGTTCAGAACCATGTTTCTGTGAATAACTCCTGAACCGTAAGTCCTAGACGCTCGCTCTTGGCTGCATTCGATTCAGCTCGTGGCAGCCAGTCTAAAAAACACTATCTCGGACTTCTCTGCATGTTTCCCAGGCGAGCAATTGGCAGCATGTTCAGAACCATGTTTCTGTGAATAACTCCTGAACCGTAAGTCCTAGACGCTCGCTCTTGGCTGCATTCGATTCAGCTCGTGGCAGCCAGTCTAAAAAACACTATCTTGGACTTCTCTGCATGTTCCTAAGGCAAATGTTTCTAAAGCTAATTCTTGAACCGTAAGTCCTAGACGCTCGATCTTGGCGGCATTCGTCTCAGCGCCTGGCAATTAGTATAGGAGCACTGTGTTTGACTTCTCTGGATGTTTCCCAGGCGAGTTATTGACAAGTAAATCCTAGACGCTCGATCTTGGTTATTTTCGCTTTCGCGGCTGGCAGTAAAAGAACCATGTTTCTGTGAATAACTCCTGAACCGTAAGTCCTAGACGCTCGCTCTTGGCTGCATTCGATTCAGCTCGTGGCAGCCAGTCTAAAAAACACTATCTCGGACTTCTCTGCATGTTTCCCAGGCGAGCAATTGGCAGCATGTTCAGAACCATGTTTCTGTGAATAACTCCTGAACCGTAAGTCCTAGACGCTCGCTCTTGGCTGCATTCGATTCAGCTCCTGGCAGCCAGTCTAAAAAACACTATCTTGGACTTCTCTGCATGTTCCTAAGGCAAATGTTTCTAAAGCTAATTCTTGAACCGTAAGTCCTAGACGCTCGATCTTGGCGGCATTCGTCTCAGCGCCTGGCAATTAGTATAGGAGCACTGTGTTTGACTTCTCTGGATGTTTCCCAGGCGAGTTATTGACAAGTAAATCCTAGACGCTCGATCTTGGTTATTTTCGCTTTCGCGGCTGGCAGTAAAAGAACCATGTTTCTGTGAATAACTCCTGAACCGTAAGTCCTAGACGCTCGCTCTTGGCTGCATTCGATTCAGCTCGTGGCAGCCAGTCTAAAAAACACTATCTTGGACTTCTCTGCATGTTTCCCAGGCGAGCAATTGGCAGCATGTTCAGAACCATGTTTCTGTGAATAACTCCTGAACCGTAAGTCCTAGACGCTCGCTCTTGGCTGCATTCGATTCAGCTCGTGGCAGCCAGTCTAAAAAACACTATCTTGGACTTCTCTGCATGTTCCTAAGGCAAATGTTTCTAAAGCTAATTCTTGAACCGTAAGTCCTAGACGCTCGATCTTGGCGGCATTCGTCTCAGCGCCTGGCAATTAGTATAGGAGCACTGTGTTTGACTTCTCTGGATGTTTCCCAGGCGAGTTATTGACAAGTAAATCCTAGACGCTCGATCTTGGTTATTTTCGCTTTCGCGGCTGGCAGTAAAAGAACCATGTTTCTGTGAATAACTCCTGAACCGTAAGTCCTAGACGCTCGCTCTTGGCTGCATTCGATTCAGCTCGTGGCAGCCAGTCTAAAAAACACTATCTTGGACTTCTCTGCATGTTTCCCAGACGAGAAATTGGCAGCATGTTCAGAACCATGTTTCTGTGAATAACTCCTGAACCGTAAGTCCTAGACGCTCGCTCTTGGCTGCATTCGATTCAGCTCGTGGCAGCCAGTCTAAAAAACACTATCTTGGACTTCTCTGCATGTTTCCCAGGCGAGCAATTGGCAGCATGTTCAGAACCATGTTTCTGTGAATAACTCCTGAACCGTAAGTCCTAGACGCTCGCTCTTGGCTGCATTCGATTCAGCTCGTGGCAGCCAGTCTAAAAAACACTATCTTGGACTTCTCTGCATGTTTCCCAGGCGAGAAATTGGCAGCATGTTCAGAACCATGTTTCTGTGAATAACTCCTGAACCGTAAGTCCTAGACGCTCGATCTTGGCGGCATTCGTCTCAGCGCCTGGCAATTAGTATAGGAGCACTGTGTTTGACTTCTCTGGATGTTTCCCAGGCGAGTTATTGACAAGTAAATCCTAGACGCTCGATCTTGGTTATTTTCGCTTTCGCGGCTGGCAGTAAAAGAACCATGTTTCTGTGAATAACTCCTGAACCGTAAGTCCTAGACGCTCGCTCTTGGCTGCATTCGATTCAGCTCGTGGCAGCCAGTCTAAAAAACACTATCTTGGACTTCTCTGCATGTTTCCCAGACGAGAAATTGGCAGCATGTTCAGAACCATGTTTCTGTGAATAACTCCTGAACCGTAAGTCCTAGACGCTCGATCTTGGCGGCATTCGTCTCAGCGCCTGGCAATTAGTATAGGAGCACTGTGTTTGACTTCTCTGGATGTTTCCCAGGCGAGTTATTGACAAGTAAATCCTAGACGCTCGATCTTGGTTATTTTCGCTTTCGCGGCTGGCAGTAAAAGAACCATGTTTCTGTGAATAACTCCTGAACCGTAAGTCCTAGACGCTCGCTCTTGGCTGCATTCGATTCAGCTCGTGGCAGCCAGTCTAAAAAACACTATCTTGGACTTCTCTGCATGTTTCCCAGGCGAGCAATTGGCAGCATGTTCAGAACCATGTTTCTGTGAATAACTCCTGAACCGTAAGTCCTAGACGCTCGCTCTTGGCTGCATTCGATTCAGCTCGTGGCAGCCAGTCTAAAAAACACTATCTTGGACTTCTCTGCATGTTTCCCAGGCGAGCAATTGGCAGCATGTTCAGAACCATGTTTCTGTGAATAACTCCTGAACCGTAAGTCCTAGACGCTCGCTCTTGGCTGCATTCGATTCAGCTCGTGGCAGCCAGTCTAAAAAACACTATCTTGGACTTCTCTGCATGTTTCCCAGGCGAGAAATTGGCAGCATGTTCAGAACCATGTTTCTGTGAATAACTCCTGAACCGTAAGTCCTAGACGCTCGCTCTTGGCTGCATTCGATTCAGCTCGTGGCAGCCAGTCTAAAAAACACTATCTTGGACTTCTCTGCATGTTTCCCAGGCGAGAAATTGGCAGCATGTTCAGAACCATGTTTCTGTGAATAACTCCTGAACCGTAAGTCCTAGACGCTCGCTCTTGGCTGCATTCGATTCAGCTCGTGGCAGCCAGTCTAAAAAACACTATCTCGGACTTCTCTGCATGTTTCCCAGGCGAGCAATTGGCAGCATGTTCAGAACCATGTTTCTGTGAATAACTCCTGAACCGTAAGTCCTAGACGCTCGCTCTTGGCTGCATTCGATTCAGCTCGTGGCAGCCAGTCTAAAAAACACTATCTTGGACTTCTCTGCATGTTTCCCAGGCGAGAAATTGGCAGCATGTTCAGAACCATGTTTCTGTGAATAACTCCTGAACCGTAAGTCCTAGACGCTCGATCTTGGCGGCATTCGTCTCAGCGCCTGGCAATTAGTATAGGAGCACTGTGTTTGACTTCTCTGGATGTTTCCCAGGCGAGTTATTGACAAGTAAATCCTAGACGCTCGATCTTGGTTATTTTCGCTTTCGCGGCTGGCAGTAAAAGAACCATGTTTCTGTGAATAACTCCTGAACCGTAAGTCCTAGACGCTCGCTCTTGGCTGCATTCGATTCAGCTCGTGGCAGCCAGTCTAAAAAACACTATCTTGGACTTCTCTGCATGTTTCCCAGGCGAGAAATTGGCAGCATGTTCAGAACCATGTTTCTGTGAATAACTCCTGAACCGTAAGTCCTAGACGCTCGATCTTGGCGGCATTCGTCTCAGCGCCTGGCAATTAGTATAGGAGCACTGTGTTTGACTTCTCTGGATGTTTCCCAGGCGAGTTATTGACAAGTAAATCCTAGACGCTCGATATTGGTTATTTTCGCTTTCGCGGCTGGCAGTAAAAGAACCATGTTTCTGTGAATAACTCCTGAACCGTAAGTCCTAGACGCTCGCTCTTGGCTGCATTCGATTCAGCTCGTGGCAGCCAGTCTAAAAAACACTATCTTGGACTTCTCTGCATGTTTCCCAGGCGAGCAATTGGCAGCATGTTCAGAACCATGTTTCTGTGAATAACTCCTGAACCGTAAGTCCTAGACGCTCGCTCTTGGCTGCATTCGATTCAGCTCGTGGCAGCCAGTCTAAAAAACACTATCTTGGACTTCTCTGCATGTTCCTAAGGCAAATGTTTCTAAAGCTAATTCTTGAACCGTAAGTCCTAGACGCTCGATCTTGGCGGCATTCGTCTCAGCGCCTGGCAATTAGTATAGGAGCACTGTGTTTGACTTCTCTGGATGTTTCCCAGGCGAGTTATTGACAAGTAAATCCTAGACGCTCGATCTTGGTTATTTTCGCTTTCGCGGCTGGCAGTAAAAGAACCATGTTTCTGTGAATAACTCCTGAACCGTAAGTCCTAGACGCTCGCTCTTGGCTGCATTCGATTCAGCTCGTGGCAGCCAGTCTAAAAAACACTATCTTGGACTTCTCTGCATGTTTCCCAGGCGAGCAATTGGCAGCATGTTCAGAACCATGTTTCTGTGAATAACTCCTGAACCGTAAGTCCTAGACGCTCGCTCTTGGCTGCATTCGATTCAGCTCGTGGCAGCCAGTCTAAAAAACACTATCTTGGACTTCTCTGCATGTTCCTAAGGCAAATGTTTCTAAAGCTAATTCTTGAACCGTAAGTCCTAGACGCTCGATCTTGGCGGCATTCGTCTCAGCGCCTGGCAATTAGTATAGGAGCACTGTGTTTGACTTCTCTGGATGTTTCCCAGGCGAGTTATTGACAAGTAAATCCTAGACGCTCGATCTTGGTTATTTTCGCTTTCGCGGCTGGCAGTAAAAGAACCATGTTTCTGTGAATAACTCCTGAACCGTAAGTCCTAGACGCTCGCTCTTGGCTGCATTCGATTCAGCTCGTGGCAGCCAGTCTAAAAAACACTATCTTGGACTTCTCTGCATGTTTCCCAGGCGAGAAATTGGCAGCATGTTCAGAACCATGTTTCTGTGAATAACTCCTGAACCGTAAGTCCTAGACGCTCGCTCTTGGCTGCATTCGATTCAGCTCGTGGCAGCCAGTCTAAAAAACACTATCTTGGACTTCTCTGCATGTTTCCCAGGCGAGCAATTGGCAGCATGTTCAGAACCATGTTTCTGTGAATAACTCCTGAACCGTAAGTCCTAGACGCTCGCTCTTGGCTGCATTCGATTCAGCTCGTGGCAGCCAGTCTAAAAAACACTATCTTGGACTTCTCTGCATGTTTCCCAGGCGAGCAATTGGCAGCATGTTCAGAACCATGTTTCTGTGAATAACTCCTGAACCGTAAGTCCTAGACGCTCGCTCTTGGCTGCATTCGATTCAGCTCGTGGCAGCCAGTCTAAAAAACACTATCTTGGACTTCTCTGCATGTTTCCCAGGCGAGAAATTGGCAGCATGTTCAGAACCATGTTTCTGTGAATAACTCCTGAACCGTAAGTCCTAGACGCTCGATCTTGGCGGCATTCGTCTCAGCGCCTGGCAATTAGTATAGGAGCACTGTGTTTGACTTCTCTGGATGTTTCCCAGGCGAGTTATTGACAAGTAAATCCTAGACGCTCGATCTTGGTTATTTTCGCTTTCGCGGCTGGCAGTAAAAGAACCATGTTTCTGTGAATAACTCCTGAACCGTAAGTCCTAGACGCTCGCTCTTGGCTGCATTCGATTCAGCTCGTGGCAGCCAGTCTAAAAAACACTATCTTGGACTTCTCTGCATGTTTCCCAGACGAGAAATTGGCAGCATGTTCAGAACCATGTTTCTGTGAATAACTCCTGAACCGTAAGTCCTAGACGCTCGATCTTGGCGGCATTCGTCTCAGCGCCTGGCAATTAGTATAGGAGCACTGTGTTTGACTTCTCTGGATGTTTCCCAGGCGAGTTATTGACAAGTAAATCCTAGACGCTCGATCTTGGTTATTTTCGCTTTCGCGGCTGGCAGTAAAAGAACCATGTTTCTGTGAATAACTCCTGAACCGTAAGTCCTAGACGCTCGCTCTTGGCTGCATTCGATTCAGCTCGTGGCAGCCAGTCTAAAAAACACTATCTTGGACTTCTCTGCATGTTTCCCAGACGAGAAATTGGCAGCATGTTCAGAACCATGTTTCTGTGAATAACTCCTGAACCGTAAGTCCTAGACGCTCGATCTTGGCGGCATTCGTCTCAGCGCCTGGCAATTAGTATAGGAGCACTGTGTTTGACTTCTCTGGATGTTTCCCAGGCGAGTTATTGACAAGTAAATCCTAGACGCTCGATCTTGGTTATTTTCGCTTTCGCGGCTGGCAGTAAAAGAACCATGTTTCTGTGAATAACTCCTGAACCGTAAGTCCTAGACGCTCGCTCTTGGCTGCATTCGATTCAGCTCGTGGCAGCCAGTCTAAAAAACACTATCTTGGACTTCTCTGCATGTTTCCCAGGCGAGCAATTGGCAGCATGTTCAGAACCATGTTTCTGTGAATAACTCCTGAACCGTAAGTCCTAGACGCTCGCTCTTGGCTGCATTCGATTCAGCTCGTGGCAGCCAGTCTAAAAAACACTATCTTGGACTTCTCTGCATGTTTCCCAGGCGAGCAATTGGCAGCATGTTCAGAACCATGTTTCTGTGAATAACTCCTGAACCGTAAGTCCTAGACGCTCGCTCTTGGCTGCATTCGATTCAGCTCGTGGCAGCCAGTCTAAAAAACACTATCTTGGACTTCTCTGCATGTTTCCCAGGCGAGAAATTGGCAGCATGTTCAGAACCATGTTTCTGTGAATAACTCCTGAACCGTAAGTCCTAGACGCTCGCTCTTGGCTGCATTCGATTCAGCTCGTGGCAGCCAGTCTAAAAAACACTATGTTGGACTTCTCTGCATGTTTCCCAGGCGAGAAATTGGCAGCATGTTCAGAACCATGTTTCTGTGAATAACTCCTGAACCGTAAGTCCTAGACGCTCGCTCTTGGCTGCATTCGATTCAGCTCGTGGCAGCCAGTCTAAAAAACACTATCTCGGACTTCTCTGCATGTTTCCCAGGCGAGCAATTGGCAGCATGTTCAGAACCATGTTTCTGTGAATAACTCCTGAACCGTAAGTCCTAGACGCTCGCTCTTGGCTGCATTCGATTCAGCTCGTGGCAGCCAGTCTAAAAAACACTATCTTGGACTTCTCTGCATGTTTCCCAGGCGAGAAATTGGCAGCATGTTCAGAACCATGTTTCTGTGAATAACTCCTGAACCGTAAGTCCTAGACGCTCGATCTTGGCGGCATTCGTCTCAGCGCCTGGCAATTAGTATAGGAGCACTGTGTTTGACTTCTCTGGATGTTTCCCAGGCGAGTTATTGACAAGTAAATCCTAGACGCTCGATCTTGGTTATTTTCGCTTTCGCGGCTGGCAGTAAAAGAACCATGTTTCTGTGAATAACTCCTGAACCGTAAGTCCTAGACGCTCGCTCTTGGCTGCATTCGATTCAGCTCGTGGCAGCCAGTCTAAAAAACACTATCTTGGACTTCTCTGCATGTTTCCCAGGCGAGAAATTGGCAGCATGTTCAGAACCATGTTTCTGTGAATAACTCCTGAACCGTAAGTCCTAGACGCTCGATCTTGGCGGCATTCGTCTCAGCGCCTGGCAATTAGTATAGGAGCACTGTGTTTGACTTCTCTGGATGTTTCCCAGGCGAGTTATTGACAAGTAAATCCTAGACGCTCGATCTTGGTTATTTTCGCTTTCGCGGCTGGCAGTAAAAGAACCATGTTTCTGTGAATAACTCCTGAACCGTAAGTCCTAGACGCTCGCTCTTGGCTGCATTCGATTCAGCTCGTGGCAGCCAGTCTAAAAAACACTATCTTGGACTTCTCTGCATGTTTCCCAGGCGAGAAATTGGCAGCATGTTCAGAACCATGTTTCTGTGAATAACTCCTGAACCGTAAGTCCTAGACGCTCGCTCTTGGCTGCATTCGATTCAGCTCGTGGCAGCCAGTCTAAAAAACACTATCTTGGACTTCTCTGCATGTTCCTAAGGCAAATGTTTCTAAAGCTAATTCTTGAACCGTAAGTCCTAGACGCTCGATCTTGGCGGCATTCGTCTCAGCGCCTGGCAATTAGTATAGGAGCACTGTGTTTGACTTCTCTGGATGTTTCCCAGGCGAGTTATTGACAAGTAAATCCTAGACGCTCGATCTTGGTTATTTTCGCTTTCGCGGCTGGCAGTAAAAGAACCATGTTTCTGTGAATAACTCCTGAACCGTAAGTCCTAGACGCTCGCTCTTGGCTGCATTCGATTCAGCTCGTGGCAGCCAGTCTAAAAAACACTATCTTGGACTTCTCTGCATGTTTCCCAGACGAGAAATTGGCAGCATGTTCAGAACCATGTTTCTGTGAATAACTCCTGAACCGTAAGTCCTAGACGCTCGATCTTGGCGGCATTCGTCTCAGCGCCTGGCAATTAGTATAGGAGCACTGTGTTTGACTTCTCTGGATGTTTCCCAGGCGAGTTATTGACAAGTAAATCCTAGACGCTCGATCTTGGTTATTTTCGCTTTCGCGGCTGGCAGTAAAAGAACCATGTTTCTGTGAATAACTCCTGAACCGTAAGTCCTAGACGCTCGCTCTTGGCTGCATTCGATTCAGCTCGTGGCAGCCAGTCTAAAAAACACTATCTTGGACTTCTCTGCATGTTTCCCAGGCGAGCAATTGGCAGCATGTTCAGAACCATGTTTCTGTGAATAACTCCTGAACCGTAAGTCCTAGACGCTCGCTCTTGGCTGCATTCGATTCAGCTCGTGGCAGCCAGTCTAAAAAACACTATCTTGGACTTCTCTGCATGTTTCCCAGGCGAGCAATTGGCAGCATGTTCAGAACCATGTTTCTGTGAATAACTCCTGAACCGTAAGTCCTAGACGCTCGCTCTTGGCTGCATTCGATTCAGCTCGTGGCAGCCAGTCTAAAAAACACTATCTTGGACTTCTCTGCATGTTTCCCAGGCGAGAAATTGGCAGCATGTTCAGAACCATGTTTCTGTGAATAACTCCTGAACCGTAAGTCCTAGACGCTCGCTCTTGGCTGCATTCGATTCAGCTCGTGGCAGCCAGTCTAAAAAACACTATCTTGGACTTCTCTGCATGTTTCCCAGGCGAGAAATTGGCAGCATGTTCAGAACCATGTTTCTGTGAATAACTCCTGAACCGTAAGTCCTAGACGCTCGCTCTTGGCTGCATTCGATTCAGCTCGTGGCAGCCAGTCTAAAAAACACTATCTCGGACTTCTCTGCATGTTTCCCAGGCGAGCAATTGGCAGCATGTTCAGAACCATGTTTCTGTGAATAACTCCTGAACCGTAAGTCCTAGACGCTCGCTCTTGGCTGCATTCGATTCAGCTCGTGGCAGCCAGTCTAAAAAACACTATCTTGGACTTCTCTGCATGTTTCCCAGGCGAGAAATTGGCAGCATGTTCAGAACCATGTTTCTGTGAATAACTCCTGAACCGTAAGTCCTAGACGCTCGATCTTGGCGGCATTCGTCTCAGCGCCTGGCAATTAGTATAGGAGCACTGTGTTTGACTTCTCTGGATGTTTCCCAGGCGAGTTATTGACAAGTAAATCCTAGACGCTCGATCTTGGTTATTTTCGCTTTCGCGGCTGGCAGTAAAAGAACCATGTTTCTGTGAATAACTCCTGAACCGTAAGTCCTAGACGCTCGCTCTTGGCTGCATTCGATTCAGCTCGTGGCAGCCAGTCTAAAAAACACTATCTTGGACTTCTCTGCATGTTTCCCAGGCGAGAAATTGGCAGCATGTTCAGAACCATGTTTCTGTGAATAACTCCTGAACCGTAAGTCCTAGACGCTCGATCTTGGCGGCATTCGTCTCAGCGCCTGGCAATTAGTATAGGAGCACTGTGTTTGACTTCTCTGGATGTTTCCCAGGCGAGTTATTGACAAGTAAATCCTAGACGCTCGATCTTGGTTATTTTCGCTTTCGCGGCTGGCAGTAAAAGAACCATGTTTCTGTGAATAACTCCTGAACCGTAAGTCCTAGACGCTCGCTCTTGGCTGCATTCGATTCAGCTCGTGGCAGCCAGTCTAAAAAACACTATCTTGGACTTCTCTGCATGTTTCCCAGGCGAGAAATTGGCAGCATGTTCAGAACCATGTTTCTGTGAATAACTCCTGAACCGTAAGTCCTAGACGCTCGCTCTTGGCTGCATTCGATTCAGCTCGTGGCAGCCAGTCTAAAAAACACTATCTTGGACTTCTCTGCATGTTCCTAAGGCAAATGTTTCTAAAGCTAATTCTTGAACCGTAAGTCCTAGACGCTCGATCTTGGCGGCATTCGTCTCAGCGCCTGGCAATTAGTATAGGAGCACTGTGTTTGACTTCTCTGGATGTTTCCCAGGCGAGTTATTGACAAGTAAATCCTAGACGCTCGATCTTGGTTATTTTCGCTTTCGCGGCTGGCAGTAAAAGAACCATGTTTCTGTGAATAACTCCTGAACCGTAAGTCCTAGACGCTCGCTCTTGGCTGCATTCGATTCAGCTCGTGGCAGCCAGTCTAAAAAACACTATCTTGGACTTCTCTGCATGTTTCCCAGACGAGAAATTGGCAGCATGTTCAGAACCATGTTTCTGTGAATAACTCCTGAACCGTAAGTCCTAGACGCTCGATCTTGGCGGCATTCGTCTCAGCGCCTGGCAATTAGTATAGGAGCACTGTGTTTGACTTCTCTGGATGTTTCCCAGGCGAGTTATTGACAAGTAAATCCTAGACGCTCGATCTTGGTTATTTTCGCTTTCGCGGCTGGCAGTAAAAGAACCATGTTTCTGTGAATAACTCCTGAACCGTAAGTCCTAGACGCTCGCTCTTGGCTGCATTCGATTCAGCTCGTGGCAGCCAGTCTAAAAAACACTATCTTGGACTTCTCTGCATGTTTCCCAGGCGAGCAATTGGCAGCATGTTCAGAACCATGTTTCTGTGAATAACTCCTGAACCGTAAGTCCTAGACGCTCGCTCTTGGCTGCATTCGATTCAGCTCGTGGCAGCCAGTCTAAAAAACACTATCTTGGACTTCTCTGCATGTTTCCCAGGCGAGCAATTGGCAGCATGTCCAGAACCATGTTTCTGTGAATAACTCCTGAACCGTAAGTCCTAGACGCTCGCTCTTGGCTGCATTCGATTCAGCTCGTGGCAGCCAGTCTAAAAAACACTATCTTGGACTTCTCTGCATGTTTCCCAGGCGAGAAATTGGCAGCATGTTCAGAACCATGTTTCTGTGAATAACTCCTGAACCGTAAGTCCTAGACGCTCGCTCTTGGCTGCATTCGATTCAGCTCGTGGCAGCCAGTCTAAAAAACACTATCTTGGACTTCTCTGCATGTTTCCCAGGCGAGAAATTGGCAGCATGTTCAGAACCATGTTTCTGTGAATAACTCCTGAACCGTAAGTCCTAGACGCTCGCTCTTGGCTGCATTCGATTCAGCTCGTGGCAGCCAGTCTAAAAAACACTATCTCGGACTTCTCTGCATGTTTCCCAGGCGAGCAATTGGCAGCATGTTCAGAACCATGTTTCTGTGAATAACTCCTGAACCGTAAGTCCTAGACGCTCGCTCTTGGCTGCATTCGATTCAGCTCGTGGCAGCCAGTCTAAAAAACACTATCTTGGACTTCTCTGCATGTTTCCCAGGCGAGAAATTGGCAGCATGTTCAGAACCATGTTTCTGTGAATAACTCCTGAACCGTAAGTCCTAGACGCTCGATCTTGGCGGCATTCGTCTCAGCGCCTGGCAATTAGTATAGGAGCACTGTGTTTGACTTCTCTGGATGTTTCCCAGGCGAGTTATTGACAAGTAAATCCTAGACGCTCGATCTTGGTTATTTTCGCTTTCGCGGCTGGCAGTAAAAGAACCATGTTTCTGTGAATAACTCCTGAACCGTAAGTCCTAGACGCTCGCTCTTGGCTGCATTCGATTCAGCTCGTGGCAGCCAGTCTAAAAAACACTATCTTGGACTTCTCTGCATGTTTCCCAGGCGAGAAATTGGCAGCATGTTCAGAACCATGTTTCTGTGAATAACTCCTGAACCGTAAGTCCTAGACGCTCGATCTTGGCGGCATTCGTCTCAGCGCCTGGCAATTAGTATAGGAGCACTGTGTTTGACTTCTCTGGATGTTTCCCAGGCGAGTTATTGACAAGTAAATCCTAGACGCTCGATCTTGGTTATTTTCGCTTTCGCGGCTGGCAGTAAAAGAACCATGTTTCTGTGAATAACTCCTGAACCGTAAGTCCTAGACGCTCGCTCTTGGCTGCATTCGATTCAGCTCGTGGCAGCCAGTCTAAAAAACACTATCTTGGACTTCTCTGCATGTTTCCCAGGCGAGCAATTGGCAGCATGTTCAGAACCATGTTTCTGTGAATAACTCCTGAACCGTAAGTCCTAGACGCTCGCTCTTGGCTGCATTCGATTCAGCTCGTGGCAGCCAGTCTAAAAAACACTATCTCGGACTTCTCTGCATGTTTCCCAGGCGAGCAATTGGCAGCATGTTCAGAACCATGTTTCTGTGAATAACTCCTGAACCGTAAGTCCTAGACGCTCGGTCTTGGCTGCATTCGATTCAGCTCGTGGCAGCCAGTCTAAAAAACACTATCTTGGACTTCTCTGCATGTTTCCCAGGCGAGAAATTGGCAGCATGTTCAGAACCATGTTTCTGTGAATAACTCCTGAACCGTAAGTCCTAGACGCTCGATCTTGGCGGCATTCGTCTCAGCGCCTGGCAATTAGTATAGGAGCACTGTGTTTGACTTCTCTGGATGTTTCCCAGGCGAGTTATTGACAAGTAAATCCTAGACGCTCGATCTTGGTTATTTTCGCTTTCGCGGCTGGCAGTAAAAGAACCATGTTTCTGTGAATAACTCCTGAACCGTAAGTCCTAGACGCTCGCTCTTGGCTGCATTCGATTCAGCTCGTGGCAGCCAGTCTAAAAAACACTATCTTGGACTTCTCTGCATGTTTCCCAGGCGAGCAATTGGCAGCATGTTCAGAACCATGTTTCTGTGAATAACTCCTGAACCGTAAGTCCTAGACGCTCGCTCTTGGCTGCATTCGATTCAGCTCGTGGCAGCCAGTCTAAAAAACACTATCTTGGACTTCTCTGCATGTTCCTAAGGCAAATGTTTCTAAAGCTAATTCTTGAACCGTAAGTCCTAGACGCTCGATCTTGGCGGCATTCGTCTCAGCGCCTGGCAATTAGTATAGGAGCACTGTGTTTGACTTCTCTGGATGTTTCCCAGGCGAGTTATTGACAAGTAAATCCTAGACGCTCGATCTTGGTTATTTTCGCTTTCGCGGCTGGCAGTAAAAGAACCATGTTTCTGTGAATAACTCCTGAACCGTAAGTCCTAGACGCTCGCTCTTGGCTGCATTCGATTCAGCTCGTGGCAGCCAGTCTAAAAAACACTATCTTGGACTTCTCTGCATGTTTCCCAGGCGAGCAATTGGCAGCATGTTCAGAACCATGTTTCTGTGAATAACTCCTGAACCGTAAGTCCTAGACGCTCGCTCTTGGCTGCATTCGATTCAGCTCGTGGCAGCCAGTCTAAAAAACACTATCTTGGACTTCTCTGCATGTTCCTAAGGCAAATGTTTCTAAAGCTAATTCTTGAACCGTAAGTCCTAGACGCTCGATCTTGGCGGCATTCGTCTCAGCGCCTGGCAATTAGTATAGGAGCACTGTGTTTGACTTCTCTGGATGTTTCCCAGGCGAGTTATTGACAAGTAAATCCTAGACGCTCGATCTTGGTTATTTTCGCTTTCGCGGCTGGCAGTAAAAGAACCATGTTTCTGTGAATAACTCCTGAACCGTAAGTCCTAGACGCTCGCTCTTGGCTGCATTCGATTCAGCTCGTGGCAGCCAGTCTAAAAAACACTATCTTGGACTTCTCTGCATGTTTCCCAGGCGAGAAATTGGCAGCATGTTCAGAACCATGTTTCTGTGAATAACTCCTGAACCGTAAGTCCTAGACGCTCGCTCTTGGCTGCATTCGATTCAGCTCGTGGCAGCCAGTCTAAAAAACACTATCTTGGACTTCTCTGCATGTTCCTAAGGCAAATGTTTCTAAAGCTAATTCTTGAACCGTAAGTCCTAGACGCTCGATCTTGGCGGCATTCGTCTCAGCGCCTGGCAATTAGTATAGGAGCACTGTGTTTGACTTCTCTGGATGTTTCCCAGGCGAGTTATTGACAAGTAAATCCTAGACGCTCGATCTTGGTTATTTTCGCTTTCGCGGCTGGCAGTAAAAGAACCATGTTTCTGTGAATAACTCCTGAACCGTAAGTCCTAGACGCTCGCTCTTGGCTGCATTCGATTCAGCTCGTGGCAGCCAGTCTAAAAAACACTATCTTGGACTTCTCTGCATGTTTCCCAGACGAGAAATTGGCAGCATGTTCAGAACCATGTTTCTGTGAATAACTCCTGAACCGTAAGTCCTAGACGCTCGATCTTGGCGGCATTCGTCTCAGCGCCTGGCAATTAGTATAGGAGCACTGTGTTTGACTTCTCTGGATGTTTCCCAGGCGAGTTATTGACAAGTAAATCCTAGACGCTCGATCTTGGTTATTTTCGCTTTCGCGGCTGGCAGTAAAAGAACCATGTTTCTGTGAATAACTCCTGAACCGTAAGTCCTAGACGCTCGCTCTTGGCTGCATTCGATTCAGCTCGTGGCAGCCAGTCTAAAAAACACTATCTTGGACTTCTCTGCATGTTTCCCAGGCGAGCAATTGGCAGCATGTTCAGAACCATGTTTCTGTGAATAACTCCTGAACCGTAAGTCCTAGACGCTCGCTCTTGGCTGCATTCGATTCAGCTCGTGGCAGCCAGTCTAAAAAACACTATCTTGGACTTCTCTGCATGTTTCCCAGGCGAGCAATTGGCAGCATGTTCAGAACCATGTTTCTGTGAATAACTCCTGAACCGTAAGTCCTAGACGCTCGCTCTTGGCTGCATTCGATTCAGCTCGTGGCAGCCAGTCTAAAAAACACTATCTTGGACTTCTCTGCATGTTTCCCAGGCGAGAAATTGGCAGCATGTTCAGAACCATGTTTCTGTGAATAACTCCTGAACCGTAAGTCCTAGACGCTCGCTCTTGGCTGCATTCGATTCAGCTCGTGGCAGCCAGTCTAAAAAACACTATCTTGGACTTCTCTGCATGTTTCCCAGGCGAGAAATTGGCAGCATGTTCAGAACCATGTTTCTGTGAATAACTCCTGAACCGTAAGTCCTAGACGCTCGCTCTTGGCTGCATTCGATTCAGCTCGTGGCAGCCAGTCTAAAAAACACTATCTCGGACTTCTCTGCATGTTTCCCAGGCGAGCAATTGGCAGCATGTTCAGAACCATGTTTCTGTGAATAACTCCTGAACCGTAAGTCCTAGACGCTCGCTCTTGGCTGCATTCGATTCAGCTCGTGGCAGCCAGTCTAAAAAACACTATCTTGGACTTCTCTGCATGTTTCCCAGGCGAGAAATTGGCAGCATGTTCAGAACCATGTTTCTGTGAATAACTCCTGAACCGTAAGTCCTAGACGCTCGATCTTGGCGGCATTCGTCTCAGCGCCTGGCAATTAGTATAGGAGCACTGTGTTTGACTTCTCTGGATGTTTCCCAGGCGAGTTATTGACAAGTAAATCCTAGACGCTCGATCTTGGTTATTTTCGCTTTCGCGGCTGGCAGTAAAAGAACCATGTTTCTGTGAATAACTCCTGAACCGTAAGTCCTAGACGCTCGCTCTTGGCTGCATTCGATTCAGCTCGTGGCAGCCAGTCTAAAAAACACTATCTTGGACTTCTCTGCATGTTTCCCAGGCGAGAAATTGGCAGCATGTTCAGAACCATGTTTCTGTGAATAACTCCTGAACCGTAAGTCCTAGACGCTCGATCTTGGCGGCATTCGTCTCAGCGCCTGGCAATTAGTATAGGAGCACTGTGTTTGACTTCTCTGGATGTTTCCCAGGCGAGTTATTGACAAGTAAATCCTAGACGCTCGATCTTGGTTATTTTCGCTTTCGCGGCTGGCAGTAAAAGAACCATGTTTCTGTGAATAACTCCTGAACCGTAAGTCCTAGACGCTCGCTCTTGGCTGCATTCGATTCAGCACGTGGCAGCCAGTCTAAAAAACACTATCTTGGACTTCTCTGCATGTTTCCCAGGCGAGCAATTGGCAGCATGTTCAGAACCATGTTTCTGTGAATAACTCCTGAACCGTAAGTCCTAGACGCTCGCTCTTGGCTGCATTCGATTCAGCTCGTGGCAGCCAGTCTAAAAAACACTATCTTGGACTTCTCTGCATGTTTCCCAGGCGAGAAATTGGCAGCATGTTCAGAACCATGTTTCTGTGAATAACTCCTGAACCGTAAGTCCTAGACGCTCGCTCTTGGCTGCATTCGATTCAGCTCGTGGCAGCCAGTCTAAAAAACACTATCTTGGACTTCTCTGCATGTTTCCCAGGCGAGCAATTGGCAGCATGTTCAGAACCATGTTTCTGTGAATAACTCCTGAACCGTAAGTCCTAGACGCTCGCTCTTGGCTGCATTCGATTCAGCTCGTGGCAGCCAGTCTAAAAAACACTATCTTGGACTTCTCTGCATGTTTCCCAGGCGAGCAATTGGCAGCATGTTCAGAACCATGTTTCTGTGAATAACTCCTGAACCGTAAGTCCTAGACGCTCGCTCTTGGCTGCATTCGATTCAGCTCGTGGCAGCCAGTCTAAAAAACACTATCTTGGACTTCTCTGCATGTTTCCCAGGCGAGAAATTGGCAGCATGTTCAGAACCATGTTTCTGTGAATAACTCCTGAACCGTAAGTCCTAGACGCTCGATCTTGGCGGCATTCGTCTCAGCGCCTGGCAATTAGTATAGGAGCACTGTGTTTGACTTCTCTGGATGTTTCCCAGGCGAGTTATTGACAAGTAAATCCTAGACGCTCGATCTTGGTTATTTTCGCTTTCGCGGCTGGCAGTAAAAGAACCATGTTTCTGTGAATAACTCCTGAACCGTAAGTCCTAGACGCTCGCTCTTGGCTGCATTCGATTCAGCTCGTGGCAGCCAGTCTAAAAAACACTATCTTGGACTTCTCTGCATGTTTCCCAGACGAGAAATTGGCAGCATGTTCAGAACCATGTTTCTGTGAATAACTCCTGAACCGTAAGTCCTAGACGCTCGATCTTGGCGGCATTCGTCTCAGCGCCTGGCAATTAGTATAGGAGCACTGTGTTTGACTTCTCTGGATGTTTCCCAGGCGAGTTATTGACAAGTAAATCCTAGACGCTCGATCTTGGTTATTTTCGCTTTCGCGGCTGGCAGTAAAAGAACCATGTTTCTGTGAATAACTCCTGAACCGTAAGTCCTAGACGCTCGCTCTTGGCTGCATTCGATTCAGCTCGTGGCAGCCAGTCTAAAAAACACTATCTTGGACTTCTCTGCATGTTTCCCAGGCGAGCAATTGGCAGCATGTTCAGAACCATGTTTCTGTGAATAACTCCTGAACCGTAAGTCCTAGACGCTCGCACTTGGCTGCATTCGATTCAGCTCGTGGCAGCCAGTCTAAAAAACACTATCTCGGACTTCTCTGCATGTTTCCCAGGCGAGCAATTGGCAGCATGTTCAGAACCATGTTTCTGTGAATAACTCCTGAACCGTAAGTCCTAGACGCTCGCTCTTGGCTGCATTCGATTCAGCTCGTGGCAGCCAGTCTAAAAAACACTATCTTGGACTTCTCTGCATGTTTCCCAGGCGAGAAATTGGCAGCATGTTCAGAACCATGTTTCTGTGAATAACTCCTGAACCGTAAGTCCTAGACGCTCGCTCTTGGCTGCATTCGATTCAGCTCGTGGCAGCCAGTCTAAAAAACACTATCTCGGACTTCTCTGCATGTTTCCCAGGCGAGCAATTGGCAGCATGTTCAGAACCATGTTTCTGTGAATAACTCCTGAACCGTAAGTCCTAGACGCTCGCTCTTGGCTGCATTCGATTCAGCTCGTGGCAGCCAGTCTAAAAAACACTATCTTGGACTTCTCTGCATGTTTCCCAGGCGAGAAATTGGCAGCATGTTCAGAACCATGTTTCTGTGAATAACTCCTGAACCGTAAGTCCTAGACGCTCGATCTTGGCGGCATTCGTCTCAGCGCCTGGCAATTAGTATAGGAGCACTGTGTTTGACTTCTCTGGATGTTTCCCAGGCGAGTTATTGACAAGTAAATCCTAGACGCTCGATCTTGGTTATTTTCGCTTTCGCGGCTGGCAGTAAAAGAACCATGTTTCTGTGAATAACTCCTGAACCGTAAGTCCTAGACGCTCGCTCTTGGCTGCATTCGATTCAGCTCGTGGCAGCCAGTCTAAAAAACACTATCTTGGACTTCTCTGCATGTTTCCCAGGCGAGAAATTGGCAGCATGTTCAGAACCATGTTTCTGTGAATAACTCCTGAACCGTAAGTCCTAGACGCTCGATCTTGGCGGCATTCGTCTCAGCGCCTGGCAATTAGTATAGGAGCACTGTGTTTGACTTCTCTGGATGTTTCCCAGGCGAGTTATTGACAAGTAAATCCTAGACGCTCGATCTTGGTTATTTTCGCTTTCGCGGCTGGCAGTAAAAGAACCATGTTTCTGTGAATAACTCCTGAACCGTAAGTCCTAGACGCTCGCTCTTGGCTGCATTCGATTCAGCACGTGGCAGCCAGTCTAAAAAACACTATCTTGGACTTCTCTGCATGTTTCCCAGGCGAGCAATTGGCAGCATGTTCAGAACCATGTTTCTGTGAATAACTCCTGAACCGTAAGTCCTAGACGCTCGCTCTTGGCTGCATTCGATTCAGCTCGTGGCAGCCAGTCTAAAAAACACTATCTTGGACTTCTCTGCATGTTTCCCAGGCGAGAAATTGGCAGCATGTTCAGAACCATGTTTCTGTGAATAACTCCTGAACCGTAAGTCCTAGACGCTCGCTCTTGGCTGCATTCGATTCAGCTCGTGGCAGCCAGTCTAAAAAACACTATCTTGGACTTCTCTGCATGTTTCCCAGGCGAGCAATTGGCAGCATGTTCAGAACCATGTTTCTGTGAATAACTCCTGAACCGTAAGTCCTAGACGCTCGCTCTTGGCTGCATTCGATTCAGCTCGTGGCAGCCAGTCTAAAAAACACTATCTTGGACTTCTCTGCATGTTTCCCAGGCGAGCAATTGGCAGCATGTTCAGAACCATGTTTCTGTGAATAACTCCTGAACCGTAAGTCCTAGACGCTCGCTCTTGGCTGCATTCGATTCAGCTCGTGGCAGCCAGTCTAAAAAACACTATCTTGGACTTCTCTGCATGTTTCCCAGGCGAGAAATTGGCAGCATGTTCAGAACCATGTTTCTGTGAATAACTCCTGAACCGTAAGTCCTAGACGCTCGATCTTGGCGGCATTCGTCTCAGCGCCTGGCAATTAGTATAGGAGCACTGTGTTTGACTTCTCTGGATGTTTCCCAGGCGAGTTATTGACAAGTAAATCCTAGACGCTCGATCTTGGTTATTTTCGCTTTCGCGGCTGGCAGTAAAAGAACCATGTTTCTGTGAATAACTCCTGAACCGTAAGTCCTAGACGCTCGCTCTTGGCTGCATTCGATTCAGCTCGTGGCAGCCAGTCTAAAAAACACTATCTTGGACTTCTCTGCATGTTTCCCAGACGAGAAATTGGCAGCATGTTCAGAACCATGTTTCTGTGAATAACTCCTGAACCGTAAGTCCTAGACGCTCGATCTTGGCGGCATTCGTCTCAGCGCCTGGCAATTAGTATAGGAGCACTGTGTTTGACTTCTCTGGATGTTTCCCAGGCGAGTTATTGACAAGTAAATCCTAGACGCTCGATCTTGGTTATTTTCGCTTTCGCGGCTGGCAGTAAAAGAACCATGTTTCTGTGAATAACTCCTGAACCGTAAGTCCTAGACGCTCGCTCTTGGCTGCATTCGATTCAGCTCGTGGCAGCCAGTCTAAAAAACACTATCTTGGACTTCTCTGCATGTTTCCCAGGCGAGCAATTGGCAGCATGTTCAGAACCATGTTTCTGTGAATAACTCCTGAACCGTAAGTCCTAGACGCTCGCTCTTGGCTGCATTCGATTCAGCTCGTGGCAGCCAGTCTAAAAAACACTATCTTGGACTTCTCTGCATGTTTCCCAGGCGAGCAATTGGCAGCATGTTCAGAACCATGTTTCTGTGAATAACTCCTGAACCGTAAGTCCTAGACGCTCGCTCTTCGCTGCATTCGATTCAGCTCGTGGCAGCCAGTCTAAAAAACACTATCTTGGACTTCTCTGCATGTTTCCCAGGCGAGCAATTGGCAGCATGTTCAGAACCATGTTTCTGTGAATAACTCCTGAACCGTAAGTCCTAGACGCTCGCTCTTGGCTGCATTCGATTCAGCTCGTGGCAGCCAGTCTAAAAAACACTATCTTGGACTTCTCTGCATGTTTCCCAGGCGAGAAATTGGCAGCATGTTCAGAACCATGTTTCTGTGAATAACTCCTGAACCGTAAGTCCTAGACGCTCGCTCTTGGCTGCATTCGATTCAGCTCGTGGCAGCCAGTCTAAAAAACACTATCTTGGACTTCTCTGCATGTTTCCCAGGCGAGCAATTGGCAGCATGTTCAGAACCATGTTTCTGTGAATAACTCCTGAACCGTAAGTCCTAGACGCTCGCTCTTGGCTGCATTCGATTCAGCTCGTGGCAGCCAGTCTAAAAAACACTATCTTGGACTTCTCTGCATGTTTCCCAGGCGAGCAATTGGCAGCATGTTCAGAACCATGTTTCTGTGAATAACTCCTGAACCGTAAGTCCTAGACGCTCGCTCTTGGCTGCATTCGATTCAGCTCGTGGCAGCCAGTCTAAAAAACACTATCTTGGACTTCTCTGCATGTTTCCCAGGCGAGAAATTGGCAGCATGTTCAGAACCATGTTTCTGTGAATAACTCCTGAACCGTAAGTCCTAGACGCTCGATCTTGGCGGCATTCGTCTCAGCGCCTGGCAATTAGTATAGGAGCACTGTGTTTGACTTCTCTGGATGTTTCCCAGGCGAGTTATTGACAAGTAAATCCTAGACGCTCGATCTTGGTTATTTTCGCTTTCGCGGCTGGCAGTAAAAGAACCATGTTTCTGTGAATAACTCCTGAACCGTAAGTCCTAGACGCTCGCTCTTGGCTGCATTCGATTCAGCTCGTGGCAGCCAGTCTAAAAAACACTATCTTGGACTTCTCTGCATGTTTCCCAGACGAGAAATTGGCAGCATGTTCAGAACCATGTTTCTGTGAATAACTCCTGAACCGTAAGTCCTAGACGCTCGATCTTGGCGGCATTCGTCTCAGCGCCTGGCAATTAGTATAGGAGCACTGTGTTTGACTTCTCTGGATGTTTCCCAGGCGAGTTATTGACAAGTAAATCCTAGACGCTCGATCTTGGTTATTTTCGCTTTCGCGGCTGGCAGTAAAAGAACCATGTTTCTGTGAATAACTCCTGAACCGTAAGTCCTAGACGCTCGCTCTTGGCTGCATTCGATTCAGCTCGTGGCAGCCAGTCTAAAAAACACTATCTTGGACTTCTCTGCATGTTTCCCAGGCGAGCAATTGGCAGCATGTTCAGAACCATGTTTCTGTGAATAACTCCTGAACCGTAAGTCCTAGACGCTCGCTCTTGGCTGCATTCGATTCAGCTCGTGGCAGCCAGTCTAAAAAACACTATCTTGGACTTCTCTGCATGTTTCCCAGGCGAGCAATTGGCAGCATGTTCAGAACCATGTTTCTGTGAATAACTCCTGAACCGTAAGTCCTAGACGCTCGCTCTTCGCTGCATTCGATTCAGCTCGTGGCAGCCAGTCTAAAAAACACTATCTTGGACTTCTCTGCATGTTTCCCAGGCGAGCAATTGGCAGCATGTTCAGAACCATGTTTCTGTGAATAACTCCTGAACCGTAAGTCCTAGACGCTCGCTCTTGGCTGCATTCGATTCAGCTCGTGGCAGCCAGTCTAAAAAACACTATCTTGGACTTCTCTGCATGTTTCCCAGGCGAGAAATTGGCAGCATGTTCAGAACCATGTTTCTGTGAATAACTCCTGAACCGTAAGTCCTAGACGCTCGCTCTTGGCTGCATTCGATTCAGCTCGTGGCAGCCAGTCTAAAAAACACTATCTCGGACTTCTCTGCATGTTTCCCAGGCGAGCAATTGGCAGCATGTTCAGAACCATGTTTCTGTGAATAACTCCTGAACCGTAAGTCCTAGACGCTCGCTCTTGGCTGCATTCGATTCAGCTCGTGGCAGCCAGTCTAAAAAACACTATCTTGGACTTCTCTGCATGTTTCCCAGGCGAGAAATTGGCAGCATGTTCAGAACCATGTTTCTGTGAATAACTCCTGAACCGTAAGTCCTAGACGCTCGATCTTGGCGGCATTCGTCTCAGCGCCTGGCAATTAGTATAGGAGCACTGTGTTTGACTTCTCTGGATGTTTCCCAGGCGAGTTATTGACAAGTAAATCCTAGACGCTCGATCTTGGTTATTTTCGCTTTCGCGGCTGGCAGTAAAAGAACCATGTTTCTGTGAATAACTCCTGAACCGTAAGTCCTAGACGCTCGCTCTTGGCTGCATTCGATTCAGCTCGTGGCAGCCAGTCTAAAAAACACTATCTTGGACTTCTCTGCATGTTTCCCAGGCGAGAAATTGGCAGCATGTTCAGAACCATGTTTCTGTGAATAACTCCTGAACCGTAAGTCCTAGACGCTCGATCTTGGCGGCATTCGTCTCAGCGCCTGGCAATTAGTATAGGAGCACTGTGTTTGACTTCTCTGGATGTTTCCCAGGCGAGTTATTGACAAGTAAATCCTAGACGCTCGATATTGGTTATTTTCGCTTTCGCGGCTGGCAGTAAAAGAACCATGTTTCTGTGAATAACTCCTGAACCGTAAGTCCTAGACGCTCGCTCTTGGCTGCATTCGATTCAGCTCGTGGCAGCCAGTCTAAAAAACACTATCTTGGACTTCTCTGCATGTTTCCCAGGCGAGCAATTGGCAGCATGTTCAGAACCATGTTTCTGTGAATAACTCCTGAACCGTAAGTCCTAGACGCTCGCTCTTGGCTGCATTCGATTCAGCTCGTGGCAGCCAGTCTAAAAAACACTATCTTGGACTTCTCTGCATGTTTCCCAGGCGAGAAATTGGCAGCATGTTCAGAACCATGTTTCTGTGAATAACTCCTGAACCGTAAGTCCTAGACGCTCGCTCTTGGCTGCATTCGATTCAGCTCGTGGCAGCCAGTCTAAAAAACACTATCTCGGACTTCTCTGCATGTTTCCCAGGCGAGCAATTGGCAGCATGTTCAGAACCATGTTTCTGTGAATAACTCCTGAACCGTAAGTCCTAGACGCTCGCTCTTGGCTGCATTCGATTCAGCTCGTGGCAGCCAGTCTAAAAAACACTATCTCGGACTTCTCTGCATGTTTCCCAGGCGAGCAATTGGCAGCATGTTCAGAACCATGTTTCTGTGAATAACTCCTGAACCGTAAGTCCTAGACGCTCGCTCTTGGCTGCATTCGATTCAGCTCGTGGCAGCCAGTCTAAAAAACACTATCTTGGACTTCTCTGCATGTTCCTAAGGCAAATGTTTCTAAAGCTAATTCTTGAACCGTAAGTCCTAGACGCTCGATCTTGGCGGCATTCGTCTCAGCGCCTGGCAATTAGTATAGGAGCACTGTGTTTGACTTCTCTGGATGTTTCCCAGGCGAGTTATTGACAAGTAAATCCTAGACGCTCGATCTTGGTTATTTTCGCTTTCGCGGCTGGCAGTAAAAGAACCATGTTTCTGTGAATAACTCCTGAACCGTAAGTCCTAGACGCTCGCTCTTGGCTGCATTCGATTCAGCTCGTGGCAGCCAGTCTAAAAAACACTATCTCGGACTTCTCTGCATGTTTCCCAGGCGAGCAATTGGCAGCATGTTCAGAACCATGTTTCTGTGAATAACTCCTGAACCGTAAGTCCTAGACGCTCGCTCTTGGCTGCATTCGATTCAGCTCGTGGCAGCCAGTCTAAAAAACACTATCTTGGACTTCTCTGCATGTTCCTAAGGCAAATGTTTCTAAAGCTAATTCTTGAACCGTAAGTCCTAGACGCTCGATCTTGGCGGCATTCGTCTCAGCGCCTGGCAATTAGTATAGGAGCACTGTGTTTGACTTCTCTGGATGTTTCCCAGGCGAGTTATTGACAAGTAAATCCTAGACGCTCGATCTTGGTTATTTTCGCTTTCGCGGCTGGCAGTAAAAGAACCATGTTTCTGTGAATAACTCCTGAACCGTAAGTCCTAGACGCTCGCTCTTGGCTGCATTCGATTCAGCTCGTGGCAGCCAGTCTAAAAAACACTATCTTGGACTTCTCTGCATGTTTCCCAGGCGAGCAATTGGCAGCATGTTCAGAACCATGTTTCTGTGAATAACTCCTGAACCGTAAGTCCTAGACGCTCGCTCTTGGCTGCATTCGATTCAGCTCGTGGCAGCCAGTCTAAA
The DNA here is from genome assembly GCF_050947455.1 of Rhinoderma darwinii. Lineage (NCBI taxonomy): Eukaryota > Metazoa > Chordata > Amphibia > Anura > Rhinodermatidae > Rhinoderma > Rhinoderma darwinii. The sequence continues at coordinate 53,738 of NW_027464563.1, forward strand.
AAACACTATCTTGGACTTCTCTGCATGTTCCTAAGGCAAATGTTTCTAAAGCTAATTCTTGAACCGTAAGTCCTAGACGCTCGATCTTGGCGGCATTCGTCTCAGCGCCTGGCAATTAGTATAGGAGCACTGTGTTTGACTTCTCTGGATGTTTCCCAGGCGAGTTATTGACAAGTAAATCCTAGACGCTCGATCTTGGTTATTTTCGCTTTCGCGGCTGGCAGTAAAAGAACCATGTTTCTGTGAATAACTCCTGAACCGTAAGTCCTAGACGCTCGCTCTTGGCTGCATTCGATTCAGCTCGTGGCAGCCAGTCTAAAAAACACTATCTTGGACTTCTCTGCATGTTTCCCAGGCGAGAAATTGGCAGCATGTTCAGAACCATGTTTCTGTGAATAACTCCTGAACCGTAAGTCCTAGACGCTCGCTCTTGGCTGCATTCGATTCAGCTCGTGGCAGCCAGTCTAAAAAACACTATCTTGGACTTCTCTGCATGTTTCCCAGGCGAGCAATTGGCAGCATGTTCAGAACCATGTTTCTGTGAATAACTCCTGAACCGTAAGTCCTAGACGCTCGCTCTTGGCTGCATTCGATTCAGCTCGTGGCAGCCAGTCTAAAAAACACTATCTTGGACTTCTCTGCATGTTTCCCAGGCGAGAAATTGGCAGCATGTTCAGAACCATGTTTCTGTGAATAACTCCTGAACCGTAAGTCCTAGACGCTCGATCTTGGCGGCATTCGTCTCAGCGCCTGGCAATTAGTATAGGAGCACTGTGTTTGACTTCTCTGGATGTTTCCCAGGCGAGTTATTGACAAGTAAATCCTAGACGCTCGATCTTGGTTATTTTCGCTTTCGCGGCTGGCAGTAAAAGAACCATGTTTCTGTGAATAACTCCTGAACCGTAAGTCCTAGACGCTCGCTCTTGGCTGCATTCGATTCAGCTCGTGGCAGCCAGTCTAAAAAACACTATCTTGGACTTCTCTGCATGTTTCCCAGACGAGAAATTGGCAGCATGTTCAGAACCATGTTTCTGTGAATAACTCCTGAACCGTAAGTCCTAGACGCTCGATCTTGGCGGCATTCGTCTCAGCGCCTGGCAATTAGTATAGGAGCACTGTGTTTGACTTCTCTGGATGTTTCCCAGGCGAGTTATTGACAAGTAAATCCTAGACGCTCGATATTGGTTATTTTCGCTTTCGCGGCTGGCAGTAAAAGAACCATGTTTCTGTGAATAACTCCTGAACCGTAAGTCCTAGACGCTCGCTCTTGGCTGCATTCGATTCAGCTCGTGGCAGCCAGTCTAAAAAACACTATCTTGGACTTCTCTGCATGTTTCCCAGGCGAGCAATTGGCAGCATGTTCAGAACCATGTTTCTGTGAATAACTCCTGAACCGTAAGTCCTAGACGCTCGCTCTTGGCTGCATTCGATTCAGCTCGTGGCAGCCAGTCTAAAAAACACTATCTTGGACTTCTCTGCATGTTCCTAAGGCAAATGTTTCTAAAGCTAATTCTTGAACCGTAAGTCCTAGACGCTCGATCTTGGCGGCATTCGTCTCAGCGCCTGGCAATTAGTATAGGAGCACTGTGTTTGACTTCTCTGGATGTTTCCCAGGCGAGTTATTGACAAGTAAATCCTAGACGCTCGATCTTGGTTATTTTCGCTTTCGCGGCTGGCAGTAAAAGAACCATGTTTCTGTGAATAACTCCTGAACCGTAAGTCCTAGACGCTCGCTCTTGGCTGCATTCGATTCAGCTCGTGGCAGCCAGTCTAAAAAACACTATCTTGGACTTCTCTGCATGTTTCCCAGGCGAGCAATTGGCAGCATGTTCAGAACCATGTTTCTGTGAATAACTCCTGAACCGTAAGTCCTAGACGCTCGCTCTTGGCTGCATTCGATTCAGCTCGTGGCAGCCAGTCTAAAAAACACTATCTTGGACTTCTCTGCATGTTCCTAAGGCAAATGTTTCTAAAGCTAATTCTTGAACCGTAAGTCCTAGACGCTCGATCTTGGCGGCATTCGTCTCAGCGCCTGGCAATTAGTATAGGAGCACTGTGTTTGACTTCTCTGGATGTTTCCCAGGCGAGTTATTGACAAGTAAATCCTAGACGCTCGATCTTGGTTATTTTCGCTTTCGCGGCTGGCAGTAAAAGAACCATGTTTCTGTGAATAACTCCTGAACCGTAAGTCCTAGACGCTCGCTCTTGGCTGCATTCGATTCAGCTCGTGGCAGCCAGTCTAAAAAACACTATCTTGGACTTCTCTGCATGTTTCCCAGGCGAGAAATTGGCAGCATGTTCAGAACCATGTTTCTGTGAATAACTCCTGAACCGTAAGTCCTAGACGCTCGCTCTTGGCTGCATTCGATTCAGCTCGTGGCAGCCAGTCTAAAAAACACTATCTTGGACTTCTCTGCATGTTTCCCAGGCGAGCAATTGGCAGCATGTTCAGAACCATGTTTCTGTGAATAACTCCTGAACCGTAAGTCCTAGACGCTCGCTCTTGGCTGCATTCGATTCAGCTCGTGGCAGCCAGTCTAAAAAACACTATCTTGGACTTCTCTGCATGTTTCCCAGGCGAGAAATTGGCAGCATGTTCAGAACCATGTTTCTGTGAATAACTCCTGAACCGTAAGTCCTAGACGCTCGCTCTTGGCTGCATTCGATTCAGCTCGTGGCAGCCAGTCTAAAAAACACTATCTTGGACTTCTCTGCATGTTTCCCAGGCGAGCAATTGGCAGCATGTTCAGAACCATGTTTCTGTGAATAACTCCTGAACCGTAAGTCCTAGACGCTCGCTCTTGGCTGCATTCGATTCAGCTCGTGGCAGCCAGTCTAAAAAACACTATCTTGGACTTCTCTGCATGTTTCCCAGGCGAGAAATTGGCAGCATGTTCAGAACCATGTTTCTGTGAATAACTCCTGAACCGTAAGTCCTAGACGCTCGATCTTGGCGGCATTCGTCTCAGCGCCTGGCAATTAGTATAGGAGCACTGTGTTTGACTTCTCTGGATGTTTCCCAGGCGAGTTATTGACAAGTAAATCCTAGACGCTCGATCTTGGTTATTTTCGCTTTCGCGGCTGGCAGTAAAAGAACCATGTTTCTGTGAATAACTCCTGAACCGTAAGTCCTAGACGCTCGCTCTTGGCTGCATTCGATTCAGCTCGTGGCAGCCAGTCTAAAAAACACTATCTTGGACTTCTCTGCATGTTTCCCAGACGAGAAATTGGCAGCATGTTCAGAACCATGTTTCTGTGAATAACTCCTGAACCGTAAGTCCTAGACGCTCGATCTTGGCGGCATTCGTCTCAGCGCCTGGCAATTAGTATAGGAGCACTGTGTTTGACTTCTCTGGATGTTTCCCAGGCGAGTTATTGACAAGTAAATCCTAGACGCTCGATCTTGGTTATTTTCGCTTTCGCGGCTGGCAGTAAAAGAACCATGTTTCTGTGAATAACTCCTGAACCGTAAGTCCTAGACGCTCGCTCTTGGCTGCATTCGATTCAGCTCGTGGCAGCCAGTCTAAAAAACACTATCTTGGACTTCTCTGCATGTTTCCCAGGCGAGCAATTGGCAGCATGTTCAGAACCATGTTTCTGTGAATAACTCCTGAACCGTAAGTCCTAGACGCTCGCTCTTGGCTGCATTCGATTCAGCTCGTGGCAGCCAGTCTAAAAAACACTATCTTGGACTTCTCTGCATGTTTCCCAGGCGAGCAATTGGCAGCATGTTCAGAACCATGTTTCTGTGAATAACTCCTGAACCGTAAGTCCTAGACGCTCGCTCTTGGCTGCATTCGATTCAGCTCGTGGCAGCCAGTCTAAAAAACACTATCTTGGACTTCTCTGCATGTTTCCCAGGCGAGAAATTGGCAGCATGTTCAGAACCATGTTTCTGTGAATAACTCCTGAACCGTAAGTCCTAGACGCTCGCTCTTGGCTGCATTCGATTCAGCTCGTGGCAGCCAGTCTAAAAAACACTATCTTGGACTTCTCTGCATGTTTCCCAGGCGAGAAATTGGCAGCATGTTCAGAACCATGTTTCTGTGAATAACTCCTGAACCGTAAGTCCTAGACGCTCGCTCTTGGCTGCATTCGATTCAGCTCGTGGCAGCCAGTCTAAAAAACACTATCTCGGACTTCTCTGCATGTTTCCCAGGCGAGCAATTGGCAGCATGTTCAGAACCATGTTTCTGTGAATAACTCCTGAACCGTAAGTCCTAGACGCTCGCTCTTGGCTGCATTCGATTCAGCTCGTGGCAGCCAGTCTAAAAAACACTATCTTGGACTTCTCTGCATGTTTCCCAGGCGAGAAATTGGCAGCATGTTCAGAACCATGTTTCTGTGAATAACTCCTGAACCGTAAGTCCTAGACGCTCGATCTTGGCGGCATTCGTCTCAGCGCCTGGCAATTAGTATAGGAGCACTGTGTTTGACTTCTCTGGATGTTTCCCAGGCGAGTTATTGACAAGTAAATCCTAGACGCTCGATCTTGGTTATTTTCGCTTTCGCGGCTGGCAGTAAAAGAACCATGTTTCTGTGAATAACTCCTGAACCGTAAGTCCTAGACGCTCGCTCTTGGCTGCATTCGATTCAGCTCGTGGCAGCCAGTCTAAAAAACACTATCTTGGACTTCTCTGCATGTTTCCCAGGCGAGAAATTGGCAGCATGTTCAGAACCATGTTTCTGTGAATAACTCCTGAACCGTAAGTCCTAGACGCTCGATCTTGGCGGCATTCGTCTCAGCGCCTGGCAATTAGTATAGGAGCACTGTGTTTGACTTCTCTGGATGTTTCCCAGGCGAGTTATTGACAAGTAAATCCTAGACGCTCGATCTTGGTTATTTTCGCTTTCGCGGCTGGCAGTAAAAGAACCATGTTTCTGTGAATAACTCCTGAACCGTAAGTCCTAGACGCTCGCTCTTGGCTGCATTCGATTCAGCTCGTGGCAGCCAGTCTAAAAAACACTATCTTGGACTTCTCTGCATGTTTCCCAGGCGAGCAATTGGCAGCATGTTCAGAACCATGTTTCTGTGAATAACTCCTGAACCGTAAGTCCTAGACGCTCGCTCTTGGCTGCATTCGATTCAGCTCGTGGCAGCCAGTCTAAAAAACACTATCTTGGACTTCTCTGCATGTTTCCCAGGCGAGCAATTGGCAGCATGTTCAGAACCATGTTTCTGTGAATAACTCCTGAACCGTAAGTCCTAGACGCTCGCTCTTGGCTGCATTCGATTCAGCTCGTGGCAGCCAGTCTAAAAAACACTATCTTGGACTTCTCTGCATGTTTCCCAGGCGAGCAATTGGCAGCATGTTCAGAACCATGTTTCTGTGAATAACTCCTGAACCGTAAGTCCTAGACGCTCGCTCTTGGCTGCATTCGATTCAGCTCGTGGCAGCCAGTCTAAAAAACACTATCTTGGACTTCTCTGCATGTTTCCCAGGCGAGAAATTGGCAGCATGTTCAGAACCATGTTTCTGTGAATAACTCCTGAACCGTAAGTCCTAGACGCTCGCTCTTGGCTGCATTCGATTCAGCTCGTGGCAGCCAGTCTAAAAAACACTATCTTGGACTTCTCTGCATGTTTCCCAGGCGAGAAATTGGCAGCATGTTCAGAACCATGTTTCTGTGAATAACTCCTGAACCGTAAGTCCTAGACGCTCGCTCTTGGCTGCATTCGATTCAGCTCGTGGCAGCCAGTCTAAAAAACACTATCTCGGACTTCTCTGCATGTTTCCCAGGCGAGCAATTGGCAGCATGTTCAGAACCATGTTTCTGTGAATAACTCCTGAACCGTAAGTCCTAGACGCTCGCTCTTGGCTGCATTCGATTCAGCTCGTGGCAGCCAGTCTAAAAAACACTATCTTGGACTTCTCTGCATGTTTCCCAGGCGAGAAATTGGCAGCATGTTCAGAACCATGTTTCTGTGAATAACTCCTGAACCGTAAGTCCTAGACGCTCGATCTTGGCGGCATTCGTCTCAGCGCCTGGCAATTAGTATAGGAGCACTGTGTTTGACTTCTCTGGATGTTTCCCAGGCGAGTTATTGACAAGTAAATCCTAGACGCTCGATCTTGGTTATTTTCGCTTTCGCGGCTGGCAGTAAAAGAACCATGTTTCTGTGAATAACTCCTGAACCGTAAGTCCTAGACGCTCGCTCTTGGCTGCATTCGATTCAGCTCGTGGCAGCCAGTCTAAAAAACACTATCTTGGACTTCTCTGCATCAATTGGCAGCATGTTCAGAACCATGTTTCTGTGAATAACTCCTGAACCGTAAGTCCTAGACGCTCGCTCTTGGCTGCATTCGATTCAGCTCGTGGCAGCCAGTCTAAAAAACACTATCTTGGACTTCTCTGCATGTTCCTAAGGCAAATGTTTCTAAAGCTAATTCTTGAACCGTAAGTCCTAGACGCTCGATCTTGGCGGCATTCGTCTCAGCGCCTGGCAATTAGTATAGGAGCACTGTGTTTGACTTCTCTGGATGTTTCCCAGGCGAGTTATTGACAAGTAAATCCTAGACGCTCGATCTTGGTTATTTTCGCTTTCGCGGCTGGCAGTAAAAGAACCATGTTTCTGTGAATAACTCCTGAACCGTAAGTCCTAGACGCTCGCTCTTGGCTGCATTCGATTCAGCTCGTGGCAGCCAGTCTAAAAAACACTATCTTGGACTTCTCTGCATGTTTCCCAGGCGAGCAATTGGCAGCATGTTCAGAACCATGTTTCTGTGAATAACTCCTGAACCGTAAGTCCTAGACGCTCGCTCTTGGCTGCATTCGATTCAGCTCGTGGCAGCCAGTCTAAAAAACACTATCTTGGACTTCTCTGCATGTTCCTAAGGCAAATGTTTCTAAAGCTAATTCTTGAACCGTAAGTCCTAGACGCTCGATCTTGGCGGCATTCGTCTCAGCGCCTGGCAATTAGTATAGGAGCACTGTGTTTGACTTCTCTGGATGTTTCCCAGGCGAGTTATTGACAAGTAAATCCTAGACGCTCGATCTTGGTTATTTTCGCTTTCGCGGCTGGCAGTAAAAGAACCATGTTTCTGTGAATAACTCCTGAACCGTAAGTCCTAGACGCTCGCTCTTGGCTGCATTCGATTCAGCTCGTGGCAGCCAGTCTAAAAAACACTATCTTGGACTTCTCTGCATGTTTCCCAGGCGAGAAATTGGCAGCATGTTCAGAACCATGTTTCTGTGAATAACTCCTGAACCGTAAGTCCTAGACGCTCGCTCTTGGCTGCATTCGATTCAGCTCGTGGCAGCCAGTCTAAAAAACACTATCTTGGACTTCTCTGCATGTTCCTAAGGCAAATGTTTCTAAAGCTAATTCTTGAACCGTAAGTCCTAGACGCTCGATCTTGGCGGCATTCGTCTCAGCGCCTGGCAATTAGTATAGGAGCACTGTGTTTGACTTCTCTGGATGTTTCCCAGGCGAGTTATTGACAAGTAAATCCTAGACGCTCGATCTTGGTTATTTTCGCTTTCGCGGCTGGCAGTAAAAGAACCATGTTTCTGTGAATAACTCCTGAACCGTAAGTCCTAGACGCTCGCTCTTGGCTGCATTCGATTCAGCTCGTGGCAGCCAGTCTAAAAAACACTATCTTGGACTTCTCTGCATGTTTCCCAGACGAGAAATTGGCAGCATGTTCAGAACCATGTTTCTGTGAATAACTCCTGAACCGTAAGTCCTAGACGCTCGATCTTGGCGGCATTCGTCTCAGCGCCTGGCAATTAGTATAGGAGCACTGTGTTTGACTTCTCTGGATGTTTCCCAGGCGAGTTATTGACAAGTAAATCCTAGACGCTCGATCTTGGTTATTTTCGCTTTCGCGGCTGGCAGTAAAAGAACCATGTTTCTGTGAATAACTCCTGAACCGTAAGTCCTAGACGCCCGCTCTTGGCTGCATTCGATTCAGCTCGTGGCAGCCAGTCTAAAAAACACTATCTTGGACTTCTCTGCATGTTTCCCAGGCGAGCAATTGGCAGCATGTTCAGAACCATGTTTCTGTGAATAACTCCTGAACCGTAAGTCCTAGACGCTCGCTCTTGGCTGCATTCGATTCAGCTCGTGGCAGCCAGTCTAAAAAACACTATCTTGGACTTCTCTGCATGTTTCCCAGGCGAGCAATTGGCAGCATGTTCAGAACCATGTTTCTGTGAATAACTCCTGAACCGTAAGTCCTAGACGCTCGCTCTTGGCTGCATTCGATTCAGCTCGTGGCAGCCAGTCTAAAAAACACTATCTTGGACTTCTCTGCATGTTTCCCAGGCGAGAAATTGGCAGCATGTTCAGAACCATGTTTCTGTGAATAACTCCTGAACCGTAAGTCCTAGACGCTCGCTCTTGGCTGCATTCGATTCAGCTCGTGGCAGCCAGTCTAAAAAACACTATCTTGGACTTCTCTGCATGTTTCCCAGGCGAGAAATTGGCAGCATGTTCAGAACCATGTTTCTGTGAATAACTCCTGAACCGTAAGTCCTAGACGCTCGCTCTTGGCTGCATTCGATTCAGCTCGTGGCAGCCAGTCTAAAAAACACTATCTCGGACTTCTCTGCATGTTTCCCAGGCGAGCAATTGGCAGCATGTTCAGAACCATGTTTCTGTGAATAACTCCTGAACCGTAAGTCCTAGACGCTCGCTCTTGGCTGCATTCGATTCAGCTCGTGGCAGCCAGTCTAAAAAACACTATCTTGGACTTCTCTGCATGTTTCCCAGGCGAGAAATTGGCAGCATGTTCAGAACCATGTTTCTGTGAATAACTCCTGAACCGTAAGTCCTAGACGCTCGATCTTGGCGGCATTCGTCTCAGCGCCTGGCAATTAGTATAGGAGCACTGTGTTTGACTTCTCTGGATGTTTCCCAGGCGAGTTATTGACAAGTAAATCCTAGACGCTCGATCTTGGTTATTTTCGCTTTCGCGGCTGGCAGTAAAAGAACCATGTTTCTGTGAATAACTCCTGAACCGTAAGTCCTAGACGCTCGCTCTTGGCTGCATTCGATTCAGCTCGTGGCAGCCAGTCTAAAAAACACTATCTTGGACTTCTCTGCATGTTTCCCAGGCGAGAAATTGGCAGCATGTTCAGAACCATGTTTCTGTGAATAACTCCTGAACCGTAAGTCCTAGACGCTCGATCTTGGCGGCATTCGTCTCAGCGCCTGGCAATTAGTATAGGAGCACTGTGTTTGACTTCTCTGGATGTTTCCCAGGCGAGTTATTGACAAGTAAATCCTAGACGCTCGATCTTGGTTATTTTCGCTTTCGCGGCTGGCAGTAAAAGAACCATGTTTCTGTGAATAACTCCTGAACCGTAAGTCCTAGACGCTCGCTCTTGGCTGCATTCGATTCAGCACGTGGCAGCCAGTCTAAAAAACACTATCTTGGACTTCTCTGCATGTTTCCCAGGCGAGCAATTGGCAGCATGTTCAGAACCATGTTTCTGTGAATAACTCCTGAACCGTAAGTCCTAGACGCTCGCTCTTGGCTGCATTCGATTCAGCTCGTGGCAGCCAGTCTAAAAAACACTATCTTGGACTTCTCTGCATGTTTCCCAGGCGAGAAATTGGCAGCATGTTCAGAACCATGTTTCTGTGAATAACTCCTGAACCGTAAGTCCTAGACGCTCGCTCTTGGCTGCATTCGATTCAGCTCGTGGCAGCCAGTCTAAAAAACACTATCTTGGACTTCTCTGCATGTTTCCCAGGCGAGCAATTGGCAGCATGTTCAGAACCATGTTTCTGTGAATAACTCCTGAACCGTAAGTCCTAGACGCTCGCTCTTGGCTGCATTCGATTCAGCTCGTGGCAGCCAGTCTAAAAAACACTATCTTGGACTTCTCTGCATGTTTCCCAGGCGAGCAATTGGCAGCATGTTCAGAACCATGTTTCTGTGAATAACTCCTGAACCGTAAGTCCTAGACGCTCGCTCTTGGCTGCATTCGATTCAGCTCGTGGCAGCCAGTCTAAAAAACACTATCTTGGACTTCTCTGCATGTTTCCCAGGCGAGAAATTGGCAGCATGTTCAGAACCATGTTTCTGTGAATAACTCCTGAACCGTAAGTCCTAGACGCTCGATCTTGGCGGCATTCGTCTCAGCGCCTGGCAATTAGTATAGGAGCACTGTGTTTGACTTCTCTGGATGTTTCCCAGGCGAGTTATTGACAAGTAAATCCTAGACGCTCGATCTTGGTTATTTTCGCTTTCGCGGCTGGCAGTAAAAGAACCATGTTTCTGTGAATAACTCCTGAACCGTAAGTCCTAGACGCTCGCTCTTGGCTGCATTCGATTCAGCTCGTGGCAGCCAGTCTAAAAAACACTATCTTGGACTTCTCTGCATGTTTCCCAGACGAGAAATTGGCAGCATGTTCAGAACCATGTTTCTGTGAATAACTCCTGAACCGTAAGTCCTAGACGCTCGATCTTGGCGGCATTCGTCTCAGCGCCTGGCAATTAGTATAGGAGCACTGTGTTTGACTTCTCTGGATGTTTCCCAGGCGAGTTATTGACAAGTAAATCCTAGACGCTCGATCTTGGTTATTTTCGCTTTCGCGGCTGGCAGTAAAAGAACCATGTTTCTGTGAATAACTCCTGAACCGTAAGTCCTAGACGCTCGCTCTTGGCTGCATTCGATTCAGCTCGTGGCAGCCAGTCTAAAAAACACTATCTTGGACTTCTCTGCATGTTTCCCAGGCGAGCAATTGGCAGCATGTTCAGAACCATGTTTCTGTGAATAACTCCTGAACCGTAAGTCCTAGACGCTCGCTCTTGGCTGCATTCGATTCAGCTCGTGGCAGCCAGTCTAAAAAACACTATCTTGGACTTCTCTGCATGTTTCCCAGGCGAGCAATTGGCAGCATGTTCAGAACCATGTTTCTGTGAATAACTCCTGAACCGTAAGTCCTAGACGCTCGCTCTTCGCTGCATTCGATTCAGCTCGTGGCAGCCAGTCTAAAAAACACTATCTTGGACTTCTCTGCATGTTTCCCAGGCGAGCAATTGGCAGCATGTTCAGAACCATGTTTCTGTGAATAACTCCTGAACCGTAAGTCCTAGACGCTCGCTCTTGGCTGCATTCGATTCAGCTCGTGGCAGCCAGTCTAAAAAACACTATCTTGGACTTCTCTGCATGTTTCCCAGGCGAGAAATTGGCAGCATGTTCAGAACCATGTTTCTGTGAATAACTCCTGAACCGTAAGTCCTAGACGCTCGCTCTTGGCTGCATTCGATTCAGCTCGTGGCAGCCAGTCTAAAAAACACTATCTCGGACTTCTCTGCATGTTTCCCAGGCGAGCAATTGGCAGCATGTTCAGAACCATGTTTCTGTGAATAACTCCTGAACCGTAAGTCCTAGACGCTCGCTCTTGGCTGCATTCGATTCAGCTCGTGGCAGCCAGTCTAAAAAACACTATCTTGGACTTCTCTGCATGTTTCCCAGGCGAGAAATTGGCAGCATGTTCAGAACCATGTTTCTGTGAATAACTCCTGAACCGTAAGTCCTAGACGCTCGATCTTGGCGGCATTCGTCTCAGCGCCTGGCAATTAGTATAGGAGCACTGTGTTTGACTTCTCTGGATGTTTCCCAGGCGAGTTATTGACAAGTAAATCCTAGACGCTCGATCTTGGTTATTTTCGCTTTCGCGGCTGGCAGTAAAAGAACCATGTTTCTGTGAATAACTCCTGAACCGTAAGTCCTAGACGCTCGCTCTTGGCTGCATTCGATTCAGCTCGTGGCAGCCAGTCTAAAAAACACTATCTTGGACTTCTCTGCATGTTTCCCAGGCGAGAAATTGGCAGCATGTTCAGAACCATGTTTCTGTGAATAACTCCTGAACCGTAAGTCCTAGACGCTCGATCTTGGCGGCATTCGTCTCAGCGCCTGGCAATTAGTATAGGAGCACTGTGTTTGACTTCTCTGGATGTTTCCCAGGCGAGTTATTGACAAGTAAATCCTAGACGCTCGATATTGGTTATTTTCGCTTTCGCGGCTGGCAGTAAAAGAACCATGTTTCTGTGAATAACTCCTGAACCGTAAGTCCTAGACGCTCGCTCTTGGCTGCATTCGATTCAGCTCGTGGCAGCCAGTCTAAAAAACACTATCTTGGACTTCTCTGCATGTTTCCCAGGCGAGCAATTGGCAGCATGTTCAGAACCATGTTTCTGTGAATAACTCCTGAACCGTAAGTCCTAGACGCTCGCTCTTGGCTGCATTCGATTCAGCTCGTGGCAGCCAGTCTAAAAAACACTATCTTGGACTTCTCTGCATGTTTCCCAGGCGAGAAATTGGCAGCATGTTCAGAACCATGTTTCTGTGAATAACTCCTGAACCGTAAGTCCTAGACGCTCGCTCTTGGCTGCATTCGATTCAGCTCGTGGCAGCCAGTCTAAAAAACACTATCTCGGACTTCTCTGCATGTTTCCCAGGCGAGCAATTGGCAGCATGTTCAGAACCATGTTTCTGTGAATAACTCCTGAACCGTAAGTCCTAGACGCTCGCTCTTGGCTGCATTCGATTCAGCTCGTGGCAGCCAGTCTAAAAAACACTATCTCGGACTTCTCTGCATGTTTCCCAGGCGAGCAATTGGCAGCATGTTCAGAACCATGTTTCTGTGAATAACTCCTGAACCGTAAGTCCTAGACGCTCGCTCTTGGCTGCATTCGATTCAGCTCGTGGCAGCCAGTCTAAAAAACACTATCTTGGACTTCTCTGCATGTTCCTAAGGCAAATGTTTCTAAAGCTAATTCTTGAACCGTAAGTCCTAGACGCTCGATCTTGGCGGCATTCGTCTCAGCGCCTGGCAATTAGTATAGGAGCACTGTGTTTGACTTCTCTGGATGTTTCCCAGGCGAGTTATTGACAAGTAAATCCTAGACGCTCGATCTTGGTTATTTTCGCTTTCGCGGCTGGCAGTAAAAGAACCATGTTTCTGTGAATAACTCCTGAACCGTAAGTCCTAGACGCTCGCTCTTGGCTGCATTCGATTCAGCTCGTGGCAGCCAGTCTAAAAAACACTATCTCGGACTTCTCTGCATGTTTCCCAGGCGAGCAATTGGCAGCATGTTCAGAACCATGTTTCTGTGAATAACTCCTGAACCGTAAGTCCTAGACGCTCGCTCTTGGCTGCATTCGATTCAGCTCGTGGCAGCCAGTCTAAAAAACACTATCTTGGACTTCTCTGCATGTTCCTAAGGCAAATGTTTCTAAAGCTAATTCTTGAACCGTAAGTCCTAGACGCTCGATCTTGGCGGCATTCGTCTCAGCGCCTGGCAATTAGTATAGGAGCACTGTGTTTGACTTCTCTGGATGTTTCCCAGGCGAGTTATTGACAAGTAAATCCTAGACGCTCGATCTTGGTTATTTTCGCTTTCGCGGCTGGCAGTAAAAGAACCATGTTTCTGTGAATAACTCCTGAACCGTAAGTCCTAGACGCTCGCTCTTGGCTGCATTCGATTCAGCTCGTGGCAGCCAGTCTAAAAAACACTATCTTGGACTTCTCTGCATGTTTCCCAGGCGAGCAATTGGCAGCATGTTCAGAACCATGTTTCTGTGAATAACTCCTGAACCGTAAGTCCTAGACGCTCGCTCTTGGCTGCATTCGATTCAGCTCGTGGCAGCCAGTCTAAAAAACACTATCTTGGACTTCTCTGCATGTTCCTAAGGCAAATGTTTCTAAAGCTAATTCTTGAACCGTAAGTCCTAGACGCTCGATCTTGGCGGCATTCGTCTCAGCGCCTGGCAATTAGTATAGGAGCACTGTGTTTGACTTCTCTGGATGTTTCCCAGGCGAGTTATTGACAAGTAAATCCTAGACGCTCGATCTTGGTTATTTTCGCTTTCGCGGCTGGCAGTAAAAGAACCATGTTTCTGTGAATAACTCCTGAACCGTAAGTCCTAGACGCTCGCTCTTGGCTGCATTCGATTCAGCTCGTGGCAGCCAGTCTAAAAAACACTATCTTGGACTTCTCTGCATGTTTCCCAGGCGAGAAATTGGCAGCATGTTCAGAACCATGTTTCTGTGAATAACTCCTGAACCGTAAGTCCTAGACGCTCGCTCTTGGCTGCATTCGATTCAGCTCGTGGCAGCCAGTCTAAAAAACACTATCTTGGACTTCTCTGCATGTTTCCCAGGCGAGCAATTGGCAGCATGTTCAGAACCATGTTTCTGTGAATAACTCCTGAACCGTAAGTCCTAGACGCTCGCTCTTGGCTGCATTCGATTCAGCTCGTGGCAGCCAGTCTAAAAAACACTATCTTGGACTTCTCTGCATGTTTCCCAGGCGAGAAATTGGCAGCATGTTCAGAACCATGTTTCTGTGAATAACTCCTGAACCGTAAGTCCTAGACGCTCGATCTTGGCGGCATTCGTCTCAGCGCCTGGCAATTAGTATAGGAGCACTGTGTTTGACTTCTCTGGATGTTTCCCAGGCGAGTTATTGACAAGTAAATCCTAGACGCTCGATCTTGGTTATTTTCGCTTTCGCGGCTGGCAGTAAAAGAACCATGTTTCTGTGAATAACTCCTGAACCGTAAGTCCTAGACGCTCGCTCTTGGCTGCATTCGATTCAGCTCGTGGCAGCCAGTCTAAAAAACACTATCTTGGACTTCTCTGCATGTTTCCCAGACGAGAAATTGGCAGCATGTTCAGAACCATGTTTCTGTGAATAACTCCTGAACCGTAAGTCCTAGACGCTCGATCTTGGCGGCATTCGTCTCAGCGCCTGGCAATTAGTATAGGAGCACTGTGTTTGACTTCTCTGGATGTTTCCCAGGCGAGTTATTGACAAGTAAATCCTAGACGCTCGATCTTGGTTATTTTCGCTTTCGCGGCTGGCAGTAAAAGAACCATGTTTCTGTGAATAACTCCTGAACCGTAAGTCCTAGACGCTCGCTCTTGGCTGCATTCGATTCAGCTCGTGGCAGCCAGTCTAAAAAACACTATCTTGGACTTCTCTGCATGTTTCCCAGGCGAGCAATTGGCAGCATGTTCAGAACCATGTTTCTGTGAATAACTCCTGAACCGTAAGTCCTAGACGCTCGCTCTTGGCTGCATTCGATTCAGCTCGTGGCAGCCAGTCTAAAAAACACTATCTTGGACTTCTCTGCATGTTTCCCAGGCGAGCAATTGGCAGCATGTTCAGAACCATGTTTCTGTGAATAACTCCTGAACCGTAAGTCCTAGACGCTCGCTCTTGGCTGCATTCGATTCAGCTCGTGGCAGCCAGTCTAAAAAACACTATCTTGGACTTCTCTGCATGTTTCCCAGGCGAGAAATTGGCAGCATGTTCAGAACCATGTTTCTGTGAATAACTCCTGAACCGTAAGTCCTAGACGCTCGCTCTTGGCTGCATTCGATTCAGCTCGTGGCAGCCAGTCTAAAAAACACTATCTTGGACTTCTCTGCATGTTTCCCAGGCGAGAAATTGGCAGCATGTTCAGAACCATGTTTCTGTGAATAACTCCTGAACCGTAAGTCCTAGACGCTCGCTCTTGGCTGCATTCGATTCAGCTCGTGGCAGCCAGTCTAAAAAACACTATCTCGGACTTCTCTGCATGTTTCCCAGGCGAGCAATTGGCAGCATGTTCAGAACCATGTTTCTGTGAATAACTCCTGAACCGTAAGTCCTAGACGCTCGCTCTTGGCTGCATTCGATTCAGCTCGTGGCAGCCAGTCTAAAAAACACTATCTTGGACTTCTCTGCATGTTTCCCAGGCGAGAAATTGGCAGCATGTTCAGAACCATGTTTCTGTGAATAACTCCTGAACCGTAAGTCCTAGACGCTCGATCTTGGCGGCATTCGTCTCAGCGCCTGGCAATTAGTATAGGAGCACTGTGTTTGACTTCTCTGGATGTTTCCCAGGCGAGTTATTGACAAGTAAATCCTAGACGCTCGATCTTGGTTATTTTCGCTTTCGCGGCTGGCAGTAAAAGAACCATGTTTCTGTGAATAACTCCTGAACCGTAAGTCCTAGACGCTCGCTCTTGGCTGCATTCGATTCAGCTCGTGGCAGCCAGTCTAAAAAACACTATCTTGGACTTCTCTGCATGTTTCCCAGGCGAGAAATTGGCAGCATGTTCAGAACCATGTTTCTGTGAATAACTCCTGAACCGTAAGTCCTAGACGCTCGATCTTGGCGGCATTCGTCTCAGCGCCTGGCAATTAGTATAGGAGCACTGTGTTTGACTTCTCTGGATGTTTCCCAGGCGAGTTATTGACAAGTAAATCCTAGACGCTCGATATTGGTTATTTTCGCTTTCGCGGCTGGCAGTAAAAGAACCATGTTTCTGTGAATAACTCCTGAACCGTAAGTCCTAGACGCTCGCTCTTGGCTGCATTCGATTCAGCTCGTGGCAGCCAGTCTAAAAAACACTATCTTGGACTTCTCTGCATGTTTCCCAGGCGAGCAATTGGCAGCATGTTCAGAACCATGTTTCTGTGAATAACTCCTGAACCGTAAGTCCTAGACGCTCGCTCTTGGCTGCATTCGATTCAGCTCGTGGCAGCCAGTCTAAAAAACACTATCTTGGACTTCTCTGCATGTTCCTAAGGCAAATGTTTCTAAAGCTAATTCTTGAACCGTAAGTCCTAGACGCTCGATCTTGGCGGCATTCGTCTCAGCGCCTGGCAATTAGTATAGGAGCACTGTGTTTGACTTCTCTGGATGTTTCCCAGGCGAGTTATTGACAAGTAAATCCTAGACGCTCGATCTTGGTTATTTTCGCTTTCGCGGCTGGCAGTAAAAGAACCATGTTTCTGTGAATAACTCCTGAACCGTAAGTCCTAGACGCTCGCTCTTGGCTGCATTCGATTCAGCTCGTGGCAGCCAGTCTAAAAAACACTATCTTGGACTTCTCTGCATGTTTCCCAGGCGAGCAATTGGCAGCATGTTCAGAACCATGTTTCTGTGAATAACTCCTGAACCGTAAGTCCTAGACGCTCGCTCTTGGCTGCATTCGATTCAGCTCGTGGCAGCCAGTCTAAAAAACACTATCTTGGACTTCTCTGCATGTTCCTAAGGCAAATGTTTCTAAAGCTAATTCTTGAACCGTAAGTCCTAGACGCTCGATCTTGGCGGCATTCGTCTCAGCGCCTGGCAATTAGTATAGGAGCACTGTGTTTGACTTCTCTGGATGTTTCCCAGGCGAGTTATTGACAAGTAAATCCTAGACGCTCGATCTTGGTTATTTTCGCTTTCGCGGCTGGCAGTAAAAGAACCATGTTTCTGTGAATAACTCCTGAACCGTAAGTCCTAGACGCTCGCTCTTGGCTGCATTCGATTCAGCTCGTGGCAGCCAGTCTAAAAAACACTATCTTGGACTTCTCTGCATGTTTCCCAGGCGAGAAATTGGCAGCATGTTCAGAACCATGTTTCTGTGAATAACTCCTGAACCGTAAGTCCTAGACGCTCGCTCTTGGCTGCATTCGATTCAGCTCGTGGCAGCCAGTCTAAAAAACACTATCTTGGACTTCTCTGCATGTTTCCCAGGCGAGCAATTGGCAGCATGTTCAGAACCATGTTTCTGTGAATAACTCCTGAACCGTAAGTCCTAGACGCTCGCTCTTGGCTGCATTCGATTCAGCTCGTGGCAGCCAGTCTAAAAAACACTATCTTGGACTTCTCTGCATGTTTCCCAGGCGAGAAATTGGCAGCATGTTCAGAACCATGTTTCTGTGAATAACTCCTGAACCGTAAGTCCTAGACGCTCGATCTTGGCGGCATTCGTCTCAGCGCCTGGCAATTAGTATAGGAGCACTGTGTTTGACTTCTCTGGATGTTTCCCAGGCGAGTTATTGACAAGTAAATCCTAGACGCTCGATCTTGGTTATTTTCGCTTTCGCGGCTGGCAGTAAAAGAACCATGTTTCTGTGAATAACTCCTGAACCGTAAGTCCTAGACGCTCGCTCTTGGCTGCATTCGATTCAGCTCGTGGCAGCCAGTCTAAAAAACACTATCTTGGACTTCTCTGCATGTTTCCCAGACGAGAAATTGGCAGCATGTTCAGAACCATGTTTCTGTGAATAACTCCTGAACCGTAAGTCCTAGACGCTCGATCTTGGCGGCATTCGTCTCAGCGCCTGGCAATTAGTATAGGAGCACTGTGTTTGACTTCTCTGGATGTTTCCCAGGCGAGTTATTGACAAGTAAATCCTAGACGCTCGATCTTGGTTATTTTCGCTTTCGCGGCTGGCAGTAAAAGAACCATGTTTCTGTGAATAACTCCTGAACCGTAAGTCCTAGACGCTCGCTCTTGGCTGCATTCGATTCAGCTCGTGGCAGCCAGTCTAAAAAACACTATCTTGGACTTCTCTGCATGTTTCCCAGACGAGAAATTGGCAGCATGTTCAGAACCATGTTTCTGTGAATAACTCCTGAACCGTAAGTCCTAGACGCTCGATCTTGGCGGCATTCGTCTCAGCGCCTGGCAATTAGTATAGGAGCACTGTGTTTGACTTCTCTGGATGTTTCCCAGGCGAGTTATTGACAAGTAAATCCTAGACGCTCGATCTTGGTTATTTTCGCTTTCGCGGCTGGCAGTAAAAGAACCATGTTTCTGTGAATAACTCCTGAACCGTAAGTCCTAGACGCTCGCTCTTGGCTGCATTCGATTCAGCTCGTGGCAGCCAGTCTAAAAAACACTATCTTGGACTTCTCTGCATGTTTCCCAGGCGAGCAATTGGCAGCATGTTCAGAACCATGTTTCTGTGAATAACTCCTGAACCGTAAGTCCTAGACGCTCGCTCTTGGCTGCATTCGATTCAGCTCGTGGCAGCCAGTCTAAAAAACACTATCTTGGACTTCTCTGCATGTTTCCCAGGCGAGCAATTGGCAGCATGTTCAGAACCATGTTTCTGTGAATAACTCCTGAACCGTAAGTCCTAGACGCTCGCTCTTGGCTGCATTCGATTCAGCTCGTGGCAGCCAGTCTAAAAAACACTATGTTGGACTTCTCTGCATGTTTCCCAGGCGAGAAATTGGCAGCATGTTCAGAACCATGTTTCTGTGAATAACTCCTGAACCGTAAGTCCTAGACGCTCGCTCTTGGCTGCATTCGATTCAGCTCGTGGCAGCCAGTCTAAAAAACACTATCTCGGACTTCTCTGCATGTTTCCCAGGCGAGCAATTGGCAGCATGTTCAGAACCATGTTTCTGTGAATAACTCCTGAACCGTAAGTCCTAGACGCTCGCTCTTGGCTGCATTCGATTCAGCTCGTGGCAGCCAGTCTAAAAAACACTATCTTGGACTTCTCTGCATGTTTCCCAGGCGAGAAATTGGCAGCATGTTCAGAACCATGTTTCTGTGAATAACTCCTGAACCGTAAGTCCTAGACGCTCGATCTTGGCGGCATTCGTCTCAGCGCCTGGCAATTAGTATAGGAGCACTGTGTTTGACTTCTCTGGATGTTTCCCAGGCGAGTTATTGACAAGTAAATCCTAGACGCTCGATCTTGGTTATTTTCGCTTTCGCGGCTGGCAGTAAAAGAACCATGTTTCTGTGAATAACTCCTGAACCGTAAGTCCTAGACGCTCGCTCTTGGCTGCATTCGATTCAGCTCGTGGCAGCCAGTCTAAAAAACACTATCTTGGACTTCTCTGCATGTTTCCCAGGCGAGAAATTGGCAGCATGTTCAGAACCATGTTTCTGTGAATAACTCCTGAACCGTAAGTCCTAGACGCTCGATCTTGGCGGCATTCGTCTCAGCGCCTGGCAATTAGTATAGGAGCACTGTGTTTGACTTCTCTGGATGTTTCCCAGGCGAGTTATTGACAAGTAAATCCTAGACGCTCGATCTTGGTTATTTTCGCTTTCGCGGCTGGCAGTAAAAGAACCATGTTTCTGTGAATAACTCCTGAACCGTAAGTCCTAGACGCTCGCTCTTGGCTGCATTCGATTCAGCTCGTGGCAGCCAGTCTAAAAAACACTATCTTGGACTTCTCTGCATGTTTCCCAGGCGAGAAATTGGCAGCATGTTCAGAACCATGTTTCTGTGAATAACTCCTGAACCGTAAGTCCTAGACGCTCGCTCTTGGCTGCATTCGATTCAGCTCGTGGCAGCCAGTCTAAAAAACACTATCTTGGACTTCTCTGCATGTTCCTAAGGCAAATGTTTCTAAAGCTAATTCTTGAACCGTAAGTCCTAGACGCTCGATCTTGGCGGCATTCGTCTCAGCGCCTGGCAATTAGTATAGGAGCACTGTGTTTGACTTCTCTGGATGTTTCCCAGGCGAGTTATTGACAAGTAAATCCTAGACGCTCGATCTTGGTTATTTTCGCTTTCGCGGCTGGCAGTAAAAGAACCATGTTTCTGTGAATAACTCCTGAACCGTAAGTCCTAGACGCTCGCTCTTGGCTGCATTCGATTCAGCTCGTGGCAGCCAGTCTAAAAAACACTATCTTGGACTTCTCTGCATGTTTCCCAGACGAGAAATTGGCAGCATGTTCAGAACCATGTTTCTGTGAATAACTCCTGAACCGTAAGTCCTAGACGCTCGATCTTGGCGGCATTCGTCTCAGCGCCTGGCAATTAGTATAGGAGCACTGTGTTTGACTTCTCTGGATGTTTCCCAGGCGAGTTATTGACAAGTAAATCCTAGACGCTCGATCTTGGTTATTTTCGCTTTCGCGGCTGGCAGTAAAAGAACCATGTTTCTGTGAATAACTCCTGAACCGTAAGTCCTAGACGCTCGCTCTTGGCTGCATTCGATTCAGCTCGTGGCAGCCAGTCTAAAAAACACTATCTTGGACTTCTCTGCATGTTTCCCAGGCGAGCAATTGGCAGCATGTTCAGAACCATGTTTCTGTGAATAACTCCTGAACCGTAAGTCCTAGACGCTCGCTCTTGGCTGCATTCGATTCAGCGCCTGGCAATTAGTATAGGAGCACTGTGTTTGACTTCTCTGGATGTTTCCCAGGCGAGTTATTGACAAGTAAATCCTAGACGCTCGATCTTGGTTATTTTCGCTTTCGCGGCTGGCAGTAAAAGAACCATGTTTCTGTGAATAACTCCTGAACCGTAAGTCCTAGACGCTCGCTCTTGGCTGCATTCGATTCAGCTCGTGGCAGCCAGTCTAAAAAACACTATCTTGGACTTCTCTGCATGTTTCCCAGGCGAGCAATTGGCAGCATGTTCAGAACCATGTTTCTGTGAATAACTCCTGAACCGTAAGTCCTAGACGCTCGCTCTTGGCTGCATTCGATTCAGCTCGTGGCAGCCAGTCTAAAAAACACTATCTTGGACTTCTCTGCATGTTTCCCAGGCGAGCAATTGGCAGCATGTTCAGAACCATGTTTCTGTGAATAACTCCTGAACCGTAAGTCCTAGACGCTCGCTCTTGGCTGCATTCGATTCAGCTCGTGGCAGCCAGTCTAAAAAACACTATCTTGGACTTCTCTGCATGTTTCCCAGGCGAGAAATTGGCAGCATGTTCAGAACCATGTTTCTGTGAATAACTCCTGAACCGTAAGTCCTAGACGCTCGCTCTTGGCTGCATTCGATTCAGCTCGTGGCAGCCAGTCTAAAAAACACTATCTTGGACTTCTCTGCATGTTTCCCAGGCGAGAAATTGGCAGCATGTTCAGAACCATGTTTCTGTGAATAACTCCTGAACCGTAAGTCCTAGACGCTCGCTCTTGGCTGCATTCGATTCAGCTCGTGGCAGCCAGTCTAAAAAACACTATCTCGGACTTCTCTGCATGTTTCCCAGGCGAGCAATTGGCAGCATGTTCAGAACCATGTTTCTGTGAATAACTCCTGAACCGTAAGTCCTAGACGCTCGCTCTTGGCTGCATTCGATTCAGCTCGTGGCAGCCAGTCTAAAAAACACTATCTTGGACTTCTCTGCATGTTTCCCAGGCGAGAAATTGGCAGCATGTTCAGAACCATGTTTCTGTGAATAACTCCTGAACCGTAAGTCCTAGACGCTCGATCTTGGCGGCATTCGTCTCAGCGCCTGGCAATTAGTATAGGAGCACTGTGTTTGACTTCTCTGGATGTTTCCCAGGCGAGTTATTGACAAGTAAATCCTAGACGCTCGATCTTGGTTATTTTCGCTTTCGCGGCTGGCAGTAAAAGAACCATGTTTCTGTGAATAACTCCTGAACCGTAAGTCCTAGACGCTCGCTCTTGGCTGCATTCGATTCAGCTCGTGGCAGCCAGTCTAAAAAACACTATCTTGGACTTCTCTGCATGTTTCCCAGGCGAGAAATTGGCAGCATGTTCAGAACCATGTTTCTGTGAATAACTCCTGAACCGTAAGTCCTAGACGCTCGATCTTGGCGGCATTCGTCTCAGCGCCTGGCAATTAGTATAGGAGCACTGTGTTTGACTTCTCTGGATGTTTCCCAGGCGAGTTATTGACAAGTAAATCCTAGACGCTCGATCTTGGTTATTTTCGCTTTCGCGGCTGGCAGTAAAAGAACCATGTTTCTGTGAATAACTCCTGAACCGTAAGTCCTAGACGCTCGCTCTTGGCTGCATTCGATTCAGCTCGTGGCAGCCAGTCTAAAAAACACTATCTTGGACTTCTCTGCATGTTTCCCAGGCGAGAAATTGGCAGCATGTTCAGAACCATGTTTCTGTGAATAACTCCTGAACCGTAAGTCCTAGACGCTCGCTCTTGGCTGCATTCGATTCAGCTCGTGGCAGCCAGTCTAAAAAACACTATCTTGGACTTCTCTGCATGTTCCTAAGGCAAATGTTTCTAAAGCTAATTCTTGAACCGTAAGTCCTAGACGCTCGATCTTGGCGGCATTCGTCTCAGCGCCTGGCAATTAGTATAGGAGCACTGTGTTTGACTTCTCTGGATGTTTCCCAGGCGAGTTATTGACAAGTAAATCCTAGACGCTCGATCTTGGTTATTTTCGCTTTCGCGGCTGGCAGTAAAAGAACCATGTTTCTGTGAATAACTCCTGAACCGTAAGTCCTAGACGCTCGCTCTTGGCTGCATTCGATTCAGCTCGTGGCAGCCAGTCTAAAAAACACTATCTTGGACTTCTCTGCATGTTTCCCAGACGAGAAATTGGCAGCATGTTCAGAACCATGTTTCTGTGAATAACTCCTGAACCGTAAGTCCTAGACGCTCGATCTTGGCGGCATTCGTCTCAGCGCCTGGCAATTAGTATAGGAGCACTGTGTTTGACTTCTCTGGATGTTTCCCAGGCGAGTTATTGACAAGTAAATCCTAGACGCTCGATCTTGGTTATTTTCGCTTTCGCGGCTGGCAGTAAAAGAACCATGTTTCTGTGAATAACTCCTGAACCGTAAGTCCTAGACGCTCGCTCTTGGCTGCATTCGATTCAGCTCGTGGCAGCCAGTCTAAAAAACACTATCTTGGACTTCTCTGCATGTTTCCCAGGCGAGCAATTGGCAGCATGTTCAGAACCATGTTTCTGTGAATAACTCCTGAACCGTAAGTCCT
The DNA here is from genome assembly GCF_050947455.1 of Rhinoderma darwinii. NCBI lineage: Eukaryota > Metazoa > Chordata > Amphibia > Anura > Rhinodermatidae > Rhinoderma > Rhinoderma darwinii. Next base: position 77,150 of record NW_027464563.1, read on the forward strand.
AGACGCTCGCTCTTGGCTGCATTCGATTCAGCTCGTGGCAGCCAGTCTAAAAAACACTATCTTGGACTTCTCTGCATGTTTCCCAGGCGAGCAATTGGCAGCATGTTCAGAACCATGTTTCTGTGAATAACTCCTGAACCGTAAGTCCTAGACGCTCGCTCTTGGCTGCATTCGATTCAGCTCGTGGCAGCCAGTCTAAAAAACACTATCTTGGACTTCTCTGCATGTTTCCCAGGCGAGCAATTGGCAGCATGTTCAGAACCATGTTTCTGTGAATAACTCCTGAACCGTAAGTCCTAGACGCTCGCTCTTGGCTGCATTCGATTCAGCTCGTGGCAGCCAGTCTAAAAAACACTATCTTGGACTTCTCTGCATGTTTCCCAGGCGAGAAATTGGCAGCATGTTCAGAACCATGTTTCTGTGAATAACTCCTGAACCGTAAGTCCTAGACGCTCGATCTTGGCGGCATTCGTCTCAGCGCCTGGCAATTAGTATAGGAGCACTGTGTTTGACTTCTCTGGATGTTTCCCAGGCGAGTTATTGACAAGTAAATCCTAGACGCTCGATCTTGGTTATTTTCGCTTTCGCGGCTGGCAGTAAAAGAACCATGTTTCTGTGAATAACTCCTGAACCGTAAGTCCTAGACGCTCGCTCTTGGCTGCATTCGATTCAGCTCGTGGCAGCCAGTCTAAAAAACACTATCTTGGACTTCTCTGCATGTTTCCCAGGCGAGCAATTGGCAGCATGTTCAGAACCATGTTTCTGTGAATAACTCCTGAACCGTAAGTCCTAGACGCTCGCTCTTGGCTGCATTCGATTCAGCTCGTGGCAGCCAGTCTAAAAAACACTATCTTGGACTTCTCTGCATGTTCCTAAGGCAAATGTTTCTAAAGCTAATTCTTGAACCGTAAGTCCTAGACGCTCGATCTTGGCGGCATTCGTCTCAGCGCCTGGCAATTAGTATAGGAGCACTGTGTTTGACTTCTCTGGATGTTTCCCAGGCGAGTTATTGACAAGTAAATCCTAGACGCTCGATCTTGGTTATTTTCGCTTTCGCGGCTGGCAGTAAAAGAACCATGTTTCTGTGAATAACTCCTGAACCGTAAGTCCTAGACGCTCGCTCTTGGCTGCATTCGATTCAGCTCGTGGCAGCCAGTCTAAAAAACACTATCTTGGACTTCTCTGCATGTTTCCCAGGCGAGAAATTGGCAGCATGTTCAGAACCATGTTTCTGTGAATAACTCCTGAACCGTAAGTCCTAGACGCTCGCTCTTGGCTGCATTCGATTCAGCTCGTGGCAGCCAGTCTAAAAAACACTATCTTGGACTTCTCTGCATGTTTCCCAGGCGAGCAATTGGCAGCATGTTCAGAACCATGTTTCTGTGAATAACTCCTGAACCGTAAGTCCTAGACGCTCGCTCTTGGCTGCATTCGATTCAGCTCGTGGCAGCCAGTCTAAAAAACACTATCTTGGACTTCTCTGCATGTTTCCCAGGCGAGCAATTGGCAGCATGTTCAGAACCATGTTTCTGTGAATAACTCCTGAACCGTAAGTCCTAGACGCTCGCTCTTGGCTGCATTCGATTCAGCTCGTGGCAGCCAGTCTAAAAAACACTATCTTGGACTTCTCTGCATGTTTCCCAGGCGAGAAATTGGCAGCATGTTCAGAACCATGTTTCTGTGAATAACTCCTGAACCGTAAGTCCTAGACGCTCGATCTTGGCGGCATTCGTCTCAGCGCCTGGCAATTAGTATAGGAGCACTGTGTTTGACTTCTCTGGATGTTTCCCAGGCGAGTTATTGACAAGTAAATCCTAGACGCTCGATCTTGGTTATTTTCGCTTTCGCGGCTGGCAGTAAAAGAACCATGTTTCTGTGAATAACTCCTGAACCGTAAGTCCTAGACGCTCGCTCTTGGCTGCATTCGATTCAGCTCGTGGCAGCCAGTCTAAAAAACACTATCTTGGACTTCTCTGCATGTTTCCCAGACGAGAAATTGGCAGCATGTTCAGAACCATGTTTCTGTGAATAACTCCTGAACCGTAAGTCCTAGACGCTCGATCTTGGCGGCATTCGTCTCAGCGCCTGGCAATTAGTATAGGAGCACTGTGTTTGACTTCTCTGGATGTTTCCCAGGCGAGTTATTGACAAGTAAATCCTAGACGCTCGATCTTGGTTATTTTCGCTTTCGCGGCTGGCAGTAAAAGAACCATGTTTCTGTGAATAACTCCTGAACCGTAAGTCCTAGACGCTCGCTCTTGGCTGCATTCGATTCAGCTCGTGGCAGCCAGTCTAAAAAACACTATCTTGGACTTCTCTGCATGTTTCCCAGACGAGAAATTGGCAGCATGTTCAGAACCATGTTTCTGTGAATAACTCCTGAACCGTAAGTCCTAGACGCTCGATCTTGGCGGCATTCGTCTCAGCGCCTGGCAATTAGTATAGGAGCACTGTGTTTGACTTCTCTGGATGTTTCCCAGGCGAGTTATTGACAAGTAAATCCTAGACGCTCGATCTTGGTTATTTTCGCTTTCGCGGCTGGCAGTAAAAGAACCATGTTTCTGTGAATAACTCCTGAACCGTAAGTCCTAGACGCTCGCTCTTGGCTGCATTCGATTCAGCTCGTGGCAGCCAGTCTAAAAAACACTATCTTGGACTTCTCTGCATGTTTCCCAGGCGAGCAATTGGCAGCATGTTCAGAACCATGTTTCTGTGAATAACTCCTGAACCGTAAGTCCTAGACGCTCGCTCTTGGCTGCATTCGATTCAGCTCGTGGCAGCCAGTCTAAAAAACACTATCTTGGACTTCTCTGCATGTTTCCCAGGCGAGCAATTGGCAGCATGTTCAGAACCATGTTTCTGTGAATAACTCCTGAACCGTAAGTCCTAGACGCTCGCTCTTGGCTGCATTCGATTCAGCTCGTGGCAGCCAGTCTAAAAAACACTATCTTGGACTTCTCTGCATGTTTCCCAGGCGAGAAATTGGCAGCATGTTCAGAACCATGTTTCTGTGAATAACTCCTGAACCGTAAGTCCTAGACGCTCGCTCTTGGCTGCATTCGATTCAGCTCGTGGCAGCCAGTCTAAAAAACACTATGTTGGACTTCTCTGCATGTTTCCCAGGCGAGAAATTGGCAGCATGTTCAGAACCATGTTTCTGTGAATAACTCCTGAACCGTAAGTCCTAGACGCTCGCTCTTGGCTGCATTCGATTCAGCTCGTGGCAGCCAGTCTAAAAAACACTATCTCGGACTTCTCTGCATGTTTCCCAGGCGAGCAATTGGCAGCATGTTCAGAACCATGTTTCTGTGAATAACTCCTGAACCGTAAGTCCTAGACGCTCGCTCTTGGCTGCATTCGATTCAGCTCGTGGCAGCCAGTCTAAAAAACACTATCTTGGACTTCTCTGCATGTTTCCCAGGCGAGAAATTGGCAGCATGTTCAGAACCATGTTTCTGTGAATAACTCCTGAACCGTAAGTCCTAGACGCTCGATCTTGGCGGCATTCGTCTCAGCGCCTGGCAATTAGTATAGGAGCACTGTGTTTGACTTCTCTGGATGTTTCCCAGGCGAGTTATTGACAAGTAAATCCTAGACGCTCGATCTTGGTTATTTTCGCTTTCGCGGCTGGCAGTAAAAGAACCATGTTTCTGTGAATAACTCCTGAACCGTAAGTCCTAGACGCTCGCTCTTGGCTGCATTCGATTCAGCTCGTGGCAGCCAGTCTAAAAAACACTATCTTGGACTTCTCTGCATGTTTCCCAGGCGAGAAATTGGCAGCATGTTCAGAACCATGTTTCTGTGAATAACTCCTGAACCGTAAGTCCTAGACGCTCGATCTTGGCGGCATTCGTCTCAGCGCCTGGCAATTAGTATAGGAGCACTGTGTTTGACTTCTCTGGATGTTTCCCAGGCGAGTTATTGACAAGTAAATCCTAGACGCTCGATCTTGGTTATTTTCGCTTTCGCGGCTGGCAGTAAAAGAACCATGTTTCTGTGAATAACTCCTGAACCGTAAGTCCTAGACGCTCGCTCTTGGCTGCATTCGATTCAGCTCGTGGCAGCCAGTCTAAAAAACACTATCTTGGACTTCTCTGCATGTTTCCCAGGCGAGAAATTGGCAGCATGTTCAGAACCATGTTTCTGTGAATAACTCCTGAACCGTAAGTCCTAGACGCTCGCTCTTGGCTGCATTCGATTCAGCTCGTGGCAGCCAGTCTAAAAAACACTATCTTGGACTTCTCTGCATGTTCCTAAGGCAAATGTTTCTAAAGCTAATTCTTGAACCGTAAGTCCTAGACGCTCGATCTTGGCGGCATTCGTCTCAGCGCCTGGCAATTAGTATAGGAGCACTGTGTTTGACTTCTCTGGATGTTTCCCAGGCGAGTTATTGACAAGTAAATCCTAGACGCTCGATCTTGGTTATTTTCGCTTTCGCGGCTGGCAGTAAAAGAACCATGTTTCTGTGAATAACTCCTGAACCGTAAGTCCTAGACGCTCGCTCTTGGCTGCATTCGATTCAGCTCGTGGCAGCCAGTCTAAAAAACACTATCTTGGACTTCTCTGCATGTTTCCCAGACGAGAAATTGGCAGCATGTTCAGAACCATGTTTCTGTGAATAACTCCTGAACCGTAAGTCCTAGACGCTCGATCTTGGCGGCATTCGTCTCAGCGCCTGGCAATTAGTATAGGAGCACTGTGTTTGACTTCTCTGGATGTTTCCCAGGCGAGTTATTGACAAGTAAATCCTAGACGCTCGATCTTGGTTATTTTCGCTTTCGCGGCTGGCAGTAAAAGAACCATGTTTCTGTGAATAACTCCTGAACCGTAAGTCCTAGACGCTCGCTCTTGGCTGCATTCGATTCAGCTCGTGGCAGCCAGTCTAAAAAACACTATCTTGGACTTCTCTGCATGTTTCCCAGGCGAGCAATTGGCAGCATGTTCAGAACCATGTTTCTGTGAATAACTCCTGAACCGTAAGTCCTAGACGCTCGCTCTTGGCTGCATTCGATTCAGCTCGTGGCAGCCAGTCTAAAAAACACTATCTTGGACTTCTCTGCATGTTTCCCAGGCGAGCAATTGGCAGCATGTTCAGAACCATGTTTCTGTGAATAACTCCTGAACCGTAAGTCCTAGACGCTCGCTCTTGGCTGCATTCGATTCAGCTCGTGGCAGCCAGTCTAAAAAACACTATCTTGGACTTCTCTGCATGTTTCCCAGGCGAGAAATTGGCAGCATGTTCAGAACCATGTTTCTGTGAATAACTCCTGAACCGTAAGTCCTAGACGCTCGCTCTTGGCTGCATTCGATTCAGCTCGTGGCAGCCAGTCTAAAAAACACTATCTCGGACTTCTCTGCATGTTTCCCAGGCGAGCAATTGGCAGCATGTTCAGAACCATGTTTCTGTGAATAACTCCTGAACCGTAAGTCCTAGACGCTCGCTCTTGGCTGCATTCGATTCAGCTCGTGGCAGCCAGTCTAAAAAACACTATCTTGGACTTCTCTGCATGTTTCCCAGGCGAGAAATTGGCAGCATGTTCAGAACCATGTTTCTGTGAATAACTCCTGAACCGTAAGTCCTAGACGCTCGATCTTGGCGGCATTCGTCTCAGCGCCTGGCAATTAGTATAGGAGCACTGTGTTTGACTTCTCTGGATGTTTCCCAGGCGAGTTATTGACAAGTAAATCCTAGACGCTCGATCTTGGTTATTTTCGCTTTCGCGGCTGGCAGTAAAAGAACCATGTTTCTGTGAATAACTCCTGAACCGTAAGTCCTAGACGCTCGCTCTTGGCTGCATTCGATTCAGCTCGTGGCAGCCAGTCTAAAAAACACTATCTTGGACTTCTCTGCATGTTTCCCAGGCGAGAAATTGGCAGCATGTTCAGAACCATGTTTCTGTGAATAACTCCTGAACCGTAAGTCCTAGACGCTCGATCTTGGCGGCATTCGTCTCAGCGCCTGGCAATTAGTATAGGAGCACTGTGTTTGACTTCTCTGGATGTTTCCCAGGCGAGTTATTGACAAGTAAATCCTAGACGCTCGATCTTGGTTATTTTCGCTTTCGCGGCTGGCAGTAAAAGAACCATGTTTCTGTGAATAACTCCTGAACCGTAAGTCCTAGACGCTCGCTCTTGGCTGCATTCGATTCAGCTCGTGGCAGCCAGTCTAAAAAACACTATCTTGGACTTCTCTGCATGTTTCCCAGGCGAGAAATTGGCAGCATGTTCAGAACCATGTTTCTGTGAATAACTCCTGAACCGTAAGTCCTAGACGCTCGCTCTTGGCTGCATTCGATTCAGCTCGTGGCAGCCAGTCTAAAAAACACTATCTTGGACTTCTCTGCATGTTCCTAAGGCAAATGTTTCTAAAGCTAATTCTTGAACCGTAAGTCCTAGACGCTCGATCTTGGCGGCATTCGTCTCAGCGCCTGGCAATTAGTATAGGAGCACTGTGTTTGACTTCTCTGGATGTTTCCCAGGCGAGTTATTGACAAGTAAATCCTAGACGCTCGATCTTGGTTATTTTCGCTTTCGCGGCTGGCAGTAAAAGAACCATGTTTCTGTGAATAACTCCTGAACCGTAAGTCCTAGACGCTCGCTCTTGGCTGCATTCGATTCAGCTCGTGGCAGCCAGTCTAAAAAACACTATCTTGGACTTCTCTGCATGTTTCCCAGACGAGAAATTGGCAGCATGTTCAGAACCATGTTTCTGTGAATAACTCCTGAACCGTAAGTCCTAGACGCTCGATCTTGGCGGCATTCGTCTCAGCGCCTGGCAATTAGTATAGGAGCACTGTGTTTGACTTCTCTGGATGTTTCCCAGGCGAGTTATTGACAAGTAAATCCTAGACGCTCGATCTTGGTTATTTTCGCTTTCGCGGCTGGCAGTAAAAGAACCATGTTTCTGTGAATAACTCCTGAACCGTAAGTCCTAGACGCTCGCTCTTGGCTGCATTCGATTCAGCTCGTGGCAGCCAGTCTAAAAAACACTATCTTGGACTTCTCTGCATGTTTCCCAGGCGAGCAATTGGCAGCATGTTCAGAACCATGTTTCTGTGAATAACTCCTGAACCGTAAGTCCTAGACGCTCGCTCTTGGCTGCATTCGATTCAGCTCGTGGCAGCCAGTCTAAAAAACACTATCTTGGACTTCTCTGCATGTTTCCCAGGCGAGCAATTGGCAGCATGTTCAGAACCATGTTTCTGTGAATAACTCCTGAACCGTAAGTCCTAGACGCTCGCTCTTGGCTGCATTCGATTCAGCTCGTGGCAGCCAGTCTAAAAAACACTATCTTGGACTTCTCTGCATGTTTCCCAGGCGAGCAATTGGCAGCATGTTCAGAACCATGTTTCTGTGAATAACTCCTGAACCGTAAGTCCTAGACGCTCGCTCTTGGCTGCATTCGATTCAGCTCGTGGCAGCCAGTCTAAAAAACACTATCTTGGACTTCTCTGCATGTTTCCCAGGCGAGAAATTGGCAGCATGTTCAGAACCATGTTTCTGTGAATAACTCCTGAACCGTAAGTCCTAGACGCTCGATCTTGGCGGCATTCGTCTCAGCGCCTGGCAATTAGTATAGGAGCACTGTGTTTGACTTCTCTGGATGTTTCCCAGGCGAGTTATTGACAAGTAAATCCTAGACGCTCGATCTTGGTTATTTTCGCTTTCGCGGCTGGCAGTAAAAGAACCATGTTTCTGTGAATAACTCCTGAACCGTAAGTCCTAGACGCTCGCTCTTGGCTGCATTCGATTCAGCTCGTGGCAGCCAGTCTAAAAAACACTATCTTGGACTTCTCTGCATGTTTCCCAGACGAGAAATTGGCAGCATGTTCAGAACCATGTTTCTGTGAATAACTCCTGAACCGTAAGTCCTAGACGCTCGATCTTGGCGGCATTCGTCTCAGCGCCTGGCAATTAGTATAGGAGCACTGTGTTTGACTTCTCTGGATGTTTCCCAGGCGAGTTATTGACAAGTAAATCCTAGACGCTCGATCTTGGTTATTTTCGCTTTCGCGGCTGGCAGTAAAAGAACCATGTTTCTGTGAATAACTCCTGAACCGTAAGTCCTAGACGCTCGCTCTTGGCTGCATTCGATTCAGCTCGTGGCAGCCAGTCTAAAAAACACTATCTTGGACTTCTCTGCATGTTTCCCAGGCGAGCAATTGGCAGCATGTTCAGAACCATGTTTCTGTGAATAACTCCTGAACCGTAAGTCCTAGACGCTCGCTCTTGGCTGCATTCGATTCAGCTCGTGGCAGCCAGTCTAAAAAACACTATCTTGGACTTCTCTGCATGTTTCCCAGGCGAGCAATTGGCAGCATGTTCAGAACCATGTTTCTGTGAATAACTCCTGAACCGTAAGTCCTAGACGCTCGCTCTTCGCTGCATTCGATTCAGCTCGTGGCAGCCAGTCTAAAAAACACTATCTTGGACTTCTCTGCATGTTTCCCAGGCGAGCAATTGGCAGCATGTTCAGAACCATGTTTCTGTGAATAACTCCTGAACCGTAAGTCCTAGACGCTCGCTCTTGGCTGCATTCGATTCAGCTCGTGGCAGCCAGTCTAAAAAACACTATCTTGGACTTCTCTGCATGTTTCCCAGGCGAGAAATTGGCAGCATGTTCAGAACCATGTTTCTGTGAATAACTCCTGAACCGTAAGTCCTAGACGCTCGCTCTTGGCTGCATTCGATTCAGCTCGTGGCAGCCAGTCTAAAAAACACTATCTCGGACTTCTCTGCATGTTTCCCAGGCGAGCAATTGGCAGCATGTTCAGAACCATGTTTCTGTGAATAACTCCTGAACCGTAAGTCCTAGACGCTCGCTCTTGGCTGCATTCGATTCAGCTCGTGGCAGCCAGTCTAAAAAACACTATCTTGGACTTCTCTGCATGTTTCCCAGGCGAGAAATTGGCAGCATGTTCAGAACCATGTTTCTGTGAATAACTCCTGAACCGTAAGTCCTAGACGCTCGATCTTGGCGGCATTCGTCTCAGCGCCTGGCAATTAGTATAGGAGCACTGTGTTTGACTTCTCTGGATGTTTCCCAGGCGAGTTATTGACAAGTAAATCCTAGACGCTCGATCTTGGTTATTTTCGCTTTCGCGGCTGGCAGTAAAAGAACCATGTTTCTGTGAATAACTCCTGAACCGTAAGTCCTAGACGCTCGCTCTTGGCTGCATTCGATTCAGCTCGTGGCAGCCAGTCTAAAAAACACTATCTTGGACTTCTCTGCATGTTTCCCAGGCGAGAAATTGGCAGCATGTTCAGAACCATGTTTCTGTGAATAACTCCTGAACCGTAAGTCCTAGACGCTCGATCTTGGCGGCATTCGTCTCAGCGCCTGGCAATTAGTATAGGAGCACTGTGTTTGACTTCTCTGGATGTTTCCCAGGCGAGTTATTGACAAGTAAATCCTAGACGCTCGATATTGGTTATTTTCGCTTTCGCGGCTGGCAGTAAAAGAACCATGTTTCTGTGAATAACTCCTGAACCGTAAGTCCTAGACGCTCGCTCTTGGCTGCATTCGATTCAGCTCGTGGCAGCCAGTCTAAAAAACACTATCTTGGACTTCTCTGCATGTTTCCCAGGCGAGCAATTGGCAGCATGTTCAGAACCATGTTTCTGTGAATAACTCCTGAACCGTAAGTCCTAGACGCTCGCTCTTGGCTGCATTCGATTCAGCTCGTGGCAGCCAGTCTAAAAAACACTATCTTGGACTTCTCTGCATGTTTCCCAGGCGAGAAATTGGCAGCATGTTCAGAACCATGTTTCTGTGAATAACTCCTGAACCGTAAGTCCTAGACGCTCGCTCTTGGCTGCATTCGATTCAGCTCGTGGCAGCCAGTCTAAAAAACACTATCTCGGACTTCTCTGCATGTTTCCCAGGCGAGCAATTGGCAGCATGTTCAGAACCATGTTTCTGTGAATAACTCCTGAACCGTAAGTCCTAGACGCTCGCTCTTGGCTGCATTCGATTCAGCTCGTGGCAGCCAGTCTAAAAAACACTATCTCGGACTTCTCTGCATGTTTCCCAGGCGAGCAATTGGCAGCATGTTCAGAACCATGTTTCTGTGAATAACTCCTGAACCGTAAGTCCTAGACGCTCGCTCTTGGCTGCATTCGATTCAGCTCGTGGCAGCCAGTCTAAAAAACACTATCTTGGACTTCTCTGCATGTTCCTAAGGCAAATGTTTCTAAAGCTAATTCTTGAACCGTAAGTCCTAGACGCTCGATCTTGGCGGCATTCGTCTCAGCGCCTGGCAATTAGTATAGGAGCACTGTGTTTGACTTCTCTGGATGTTTCCCAGGCGAGTTATTGACAAGTAAATCCTAGACGCTCGATCTTGGTTATTTTCGCTTTCGCGGCTGGCAGTAAAAGAACCATGTTTCTGTGAATAACTCCTGAACCGTAAGTCCTAGACGCTCGCTCTTGGCTGCATTCGATTCAGCTCGTGGCAGCCAGTCTAAAAAACACTATCTCGGACTTCTCTGCATGTTTCCCAGGCGAGCAATTGGCAGCATGTTCAGAACCATGTTTCTGTGAATAACTCCTGAACCGTAAGTCCTAGACGCTCGCTCTTGGCTGCATTCGATTCAGCTCGTGGCAGCCAGTCTAAAAAACACTATCTTGGACTTCTCTGCATGTTCCTAAGGCAAATGTTTCTAAAGCTAATTCTTGAACCGTAAGTCCTAGACGCTCGATCTTGGCGGCATTCGTCTCAGCGCCTGGCAATTAGTATAGGAGCACTGTGTTTGACTTCTCTGGATGTTTCCCAGGCGAGTTATTGACAAGTAAATCCTAGACGCTCGATCTTGGTTATTTTCGCTTTCGCGGCTGGCAGTAAAAGAACCATGTTTCTGTGAATAACTCCTGAACCGTAAGTCCTAGACGCTCGCTCTTGGCTGCATTCGATTCAGCTCGTGGCAGCCAGTCTAAAAAACACTATCTTGGACTTCTCTGCATGTTTCCCAGGCGAGCAATTGGCAGCATGTTCAGAACCATGTTTCTGTGAATAACTCCTGAACCGTAAGTCCTAGACGCTCGCTCTTGGCTGCATTCGATTCAGCTCGTGGCAGCCAGTCTAAAAAACACTATCTTGGACTTCTCTGCATGTTCCTAAGGCAAATGTTTCTAAAGCTAATTCTTGAACCGTAAGTCCTAGACGCTCGATCTTGGCGGCATTCGTCTCAGCGCCTGGCAATTAGTATAGGAGCACTGTGTTTGACTTCTCTGGATGTTTCCCAGGCGAGTTATTGACAAGTAAATCCTAGACGCTCGATCTTGGTTATTTTCGCTTTCGCGGCTGGCAGTAAAAGAACCATGTTTCTGTGAATAACTCCTGAACCGTAAGTCCTAGACGCTCGCTCTTGGCTGCATTCGATTCAGCTCGTGGCAGCCAGTCTAAAAAACACTATCTTGGACTTCTCTGCATGTTTCCCAGGCGAGAAATTGGCAGCATGTTCAGAACCATGTTTCTGTGAATAACTCCTGAACCGTAAGTCCTAGACGCTCGCTCTTGGCTGCATTCGATTCAGCTCGTGGCAGCCAGTCTAAAAAACACTATCTTGGACTTCTCTGCATGTTTCCCAGGCGAGCAATTGGCAGCATGTTCAGAACCATGTTTCTGTGAATAACTCCTGAACCGTAAGTCCTAGACGCTCGCTCTTGGCTGCATTCGATTCAGCTCGTGGCAGCCAGTCTAAAAAACACTATCTTGGACTTCTCTGCATGTTTCCCAGGCGAGAAATTGGCAGCATGTTCAGAACCATGTTTCTGTGAATAACTCCTGAACCGTAAGTCCTAGACGCTCGATCTTGGCGGCATTCGTCTCAGCGCCTGGCAATTAGTATAGGAGCACTGTGTTTGACTTCTCTGGATGTTTCCCAGGCGAGTTATTGACAAGTAAATCCTAGACGCTCGATCTTGGTTATTTTCGCTTTCGCGGCTGGCAGTAAAAGAACCATGTTTCTGTGAATAACTCCTGAACCGTAAGTCCTAGACGCTCGCTCTTGGCTGCATTCGATTCAGCTCGTGGCAGCCAGTCTAAAAAACACTATCTTGGACTTCTCTGCATGTTTCCCAGACGAGAAATTGGCAGCATGTTCAGAACCATGTTTCTGTGAATAACTCCTGAACCGTAAGTCCTAGACGCTCGATCTTGGCGGCATTCGTCTCAGCGCCTGGCAATTAGTATAGGAGCACTGTGTTTGACTTCTCTGGATGTTTCCCAGGCGAGTTATTGACAAGTAAATCCTAGACGCTCGATCTTGGTTATTTTCGCTTTCGCGGCTGGCAGTAAAAGAACCATGTTTCTGTGAATAACTCCTGAACCGTAAGTCCTAGACGCTCGCTCTTGGCTGCATTCGATTCAGCTCGTGGCAGCCAGTCTAAAAAACACTATCTTGGACTTCTCTGCATGTTTCCCAGGCGAGCAATTGGCAGCATGTTCAGAACCATGTTTCTGTGAATAACTCCTGAACCGTAAGTCCTAGACGCTCGCTCTTGGCTGCATTCGATTCAGCTCGTGGCAGCCAGTCTAAAAAACACTATCTTGGACTTCTCTGCATGTTTCCCAGGCGAGCAATTGGCAGCATGTTCAGAACCATGTTTCTGTGAATAACTCCTGAACCGTAAGTCCTAGACGCTCGCTCTTGGCTGCATTCGATTCAGCTCGTGGCAGCCAGTCTAAAAAACACTATCTTGGACTTCTCTGCATGTTTCCCAGGCGAGAAATTGGCAGCATGTTCAGAACCATGTTTCTGTGAATAACTCCTGAACCGTAAGTCCTAGACGCTCGCTCTTGGCTGCATTCGATTCAGCTCGTGGCAGCCAGTCTAAAAAACACTATCTTGGACTTCTCTGCATGTTTCCCAGGCGAGAAATTGGCAGCATGTTCAGAACCATGTTTCTGTGAATAACTCCTGAACCGTAAGTCCTAGACGCTCGCTCTTGGCTGCATTCGATTCAGCTCGTGGCAGCCAGTCTAAAAAACACTATCTCGGACTTCTCTGCATGTTTCCCAGGCGAGCAATTGGCAGCATGTTCAGAACCATGTTTCTGTGAATAACTCCTGAACCGTAAGTCCTAGACGCTCGCTCTTGGCTGCATTCGATTCAGCTCGTGGCAGCCAGTCTAAAAAACACTATCTTGGACTTCTCTGCATGTTTCCCAGGCGAGAAATTGGCAGCATGTTCAGAACCATGTTTCTGTGAATAACTCCTGAACCGTAAGTCCTAGACGCTCGATCTTGGCGGCATTCGTCTCAGCGCCTGGCAATTAGTATAGGAGCACTGTGTTTGACTTCTCTGGATGTTTCCCAGGCGAGTTATTGACAAGTAAATCCTAGACGCTCGATCTTGGTTATTTTCGCTTTCGCGGCTGGCAGTAAAAGAACCATGTTTCTGTGAATAACTCCTGAACCGTAAGTCCTAGACGCTCGCTCTTGGCTGCATTCGATTCAGCTCGTGGCAGCCAGTCTAAAAAACACTATCTTGGACTTCTCTGCATGTTTCCCAGGCGAGAAATTGGCAGCATGTTCAGAACCATGTTTCTGTGAATAACTCCTGAACCGTAAGTCCTAGACGCTCGATCTTGGCGGCATTCGTCTCAGCGCCTGGCAATTAGTATAGGAGCACTGTGTTTGACTTCTCTGGATGTTTCCCAGGCGAGTTATTGACAAGTAAATCCTAGACGCTCGATATTGGTTATTTTCGCTTTCGCGGCTGGCAGTAAAAGAACCATGTTTCTGTGAATAACTCCTGAACCGTAAGTCCTAGACGCTCGCTCTTGGCTGCATTCGATTCAGCTCGTGGCAGCCAGTCTAAAAAACACTATCTTGGACTTCTCTGCATGTTTCCCAGGCGAGCAATTGGCAGCATGTTCAGAACCATGTTTCTGTGAATAACTCCTGAACCGTAAGTCCTAGACGCTCGCTCTTGGCTGCATTCGATTCAGCTCGTGGCAGCCAGTCTAAAAAACACTATCTTGGACTTCTCTGCATGTTCCTAAGGCAAATGTTTCTAAAGCTAATTCTTGAACCGTAAGTCCTAGACGCTCGATCTTGGCGGCATTCGTCTCAGCGCCTGGCAATTAGTATAGGAGCACTGTGTTTGACTTCTCTGGATGTTTCCCAGGCGAGTTATTGACAAGTAAATCCTAGACGCTCGATCTTGGTTATTTTCGCTTTCGCGGCTGGCAGTAAAAGAACCATGTTTCTGTGAATAACTCCTGAACCGTAAGTCCTAGACGCTCGCTCTTGGCTGCATTCGATTCAGCTCGTGGCAGCCAGTCTAAAAAACACTATCTTGGACTTCTCTGCATGTTTCCCAGGCGAGCAATTGGCAGCATGTTCAGAACCATGTTTCTGTGAATAACTCCTGAACCGTAAGTCCTAGACGCTCGCTCTTGGCTGCATTCGATTCAGCTCGTGGCAGCCAGTCTAAAAAACACTATCTTGGACTTCTCTGCATGTTCCTAAGGCAAATGTTTCTAAAGCTAATTCTTGAACCGTAAGTCCTAGACGCTCGATCTTGGCGGCATTCGTCTCAGCGCCTGGCAATTAGTATAGGAGCACTGTGTTTGACTTCTCTGGATGTTTCCCAGGCGAGTTATTGACAAGTAAATCCTAGACGCTCGATCTTGGTTATTTTCGCTTTCGCGGCTGGCAGTAAAAGAACCATGTTTCTGTGAATAACTCCTGAACCGTAAGTCCTAGACGCTCGCTCTTGGCTGCATTCGATTCAGCTCGTGGCAGCCAGTCTAAAAAACACTATCTTGGACTTCTCTGCATGTTTCCCAGGCGAGAAATTGGCAGCATGTTCAGAACCATGTTTCTGTGAATAACTCCTGAACCGTAAGTCCTAGACGCTCGCTCTTGGCTGCATTCGATTCAGCTCGTGGCAGCCAGTCTAAAAAACACTATCTTGGACTTCTCTGCATGTTTCCCAGGCGAGCAATTGGCAGCATGTTCAGAACCATGTTTCTGTGAATAACTCCTGAACCGTAAGTCCTAGACGCTCGCTCTTGGCTGCATTCGATTCAGCTCGTGGCAGCCAGTCTAAAAAACACTATCTTGGACTTCTCTGCATGTTTCCCAGGCGAGCAATTGGCAGCATGTTCAGAACCATGTTTCTGTGAATAACTCCTGAACCGTAAGTCCTAGACGCTCGCTCTTGGCTGCATTCGATTCAGCTCGTGGCAGCCAGTCTAAAAAACACTATCTTGGACTTCTCTGCATGTTTCCCAGGCGAGAAATTGGCAGCATGTTCAGAACCATGTTTCTGTGAATAACTCCTGAACCGTAAGTCCTAGACGCTCGATCTTGGCGGCATTCGTCTCAGCGCCTGGCAATTAGTATAGGAGCACTGTGTTTGACTTCTCTGGATGTTTCCCAGGCGAGTTATTGACAAGTAAATCCTAGACGCTCGATCTTGGTTATTTTCGCTTTCGCGGCTGGCAGTAAAAGAACCATGTTTCTGTGAATAACTCCTGAACCGTAAGTCCTAGACGCTCGCTCTTGGCTGCATTCGATTCAGCTCGTGGCAGCCAGTCTAAAAAACACTATCTTGGACTTCTCTGCATGTTTCCCAGACGAGAAATTGGCAGCATGTTCAGAACCATGTTTCTGTGAATAACTCCTGAACCGTAAGTCCTAGACGCTCGATCTTGGCGGCATTCGTCTCAGCGCCTGGCAATTAGTATAGGAGCACTGTGTTTGACTTCTCTGGATGTTTCCCAGGCGAGTTATTGACAAGTAAATCCTAGACGCTCGATCTTGGTTATTTTCGCTTTCGCGGCTGGCAGTAAAAGAACCATGTTTCTGTGAATAACTCCTGAACCGTAAGTCCTAGACGCTCGCTCTTGGCTGCATTCGATTCAGCTCGTGGCAGCCAGTCTAAAAAACACTATCTTGGACTTCTCTGCATGTTTCCCAGACGAGAAATTGGCAGCATGTTCAGAACCATGTTTCTGTGAATAACTCCTGAACCGTAAGTCCTAGACGCTCGATCTTGGCGGCATTCGTCTCAGCGCCTGGCAATTAGTATAGGAGCACTGTGTTTGACTTCTCTGGATGTTTCCCAGGCGAGTTATTGACAAGTAAATCCTAGACGCTCGATCTTGGTTATTTTCGCTTTCGCGGCTGGCAGTAAAAGAACCATGTTTCTGTGAATAACTCCTGAACCGTAAGTCCTAGACGCTCGCTCTTGGCTGCATTCGATTCAGCTCGTGGCAGCCAGTCTAAAAAACACTATCTTGGACTTCTCTGCATGTTTCCCAGGCGAGCAATTGGCAGCATGTTCAGAACCATGTTTCTGTGAATAACTCCTGAACCGTAAGTCCTAGACGCTCGCTCTTGGCTGCATTCGATTCAGCTCGTGGCAGCCAGTCTAAAAAACACTATCTTGGACTTCTCTGCATGTTTCCCAGGCGAGCAATTGGCAGCATGTTCAGAACCATGTTTCTGTGAATAACTCCTGAACCGTAAGTCCTAGACGCTCGCTCTTGGCTGCATTCGATTCAGCTCGTGGCAGCCAGTCTAAAAAACACTATCTTGGACTTCTCTGCATGTTTCCCAGGCGAGAAATTGGCAGCATGTTCAGAACCATGTTTCTGTGAATAACTCCTGAACCGTAAGTCCTAGACGCTCGCTCTTGGCTGCATTCGATTCAGCTCGTGGCAGCCAGTCTAAAAAACACTATGTTGGACTTCTCTGCATGTTTCCCAGGCGAGAAATTGGCAGCATGTTCAGAACCATGTTTCTGTGAATAACTCCTGAACCGTAAGTCCTAGACGCTCGCTCTTGGCTGCATTCGATTCAGCTCGTGGCAGCCAGTCTAAAAAACACTATCTCGGACTTCTCTGCATGTTTCCCAGGCGAGCAATTGGCAGCATGTTCAGAACCATGTTTCTGTGAATAACTCCTGAACCGTAAGTCCTAGACGCTCGCTCTTGGCTGCATTCGATTCAGCTCGTGGCAGCCAGTCTAAAAAACACTATCTTGGACTTCTCTGCATGTTTCCCAGGCGAGAAATTGGCAGCATGTTCAGAACCATGTTTCTGTGAATAACTCCTGAACCGTAAGTCCTAGACGCTCGATCTTGGCGGCATTCGTCTCAGCGCCTGGCAATTAGTATAGGAGCACTGTGTTTGACTTCTCTGGATGTTTCCCAGGCGAGTTATTGACAAGTAAATCCTAGACGCTCGATCTTGGTTATTTTCGCTTTCGCGGCTGGCAGTAAAAGAACCATGTTTCTGTGAATAACTCCTGAACCGTAAGTCCTAGACGCTCGCTCTTGGCTGCATTCGATTCAGCTCGTGGCAGCCAGTCTAAAAAACACTATCTTGGACTTCTCTGCATGTTTCCCAGGCGAGAAATTGGCAGCATGTTCAGAACCATGTTTCTGTGAATAACTCCTGAACCGTAAGTCCTAGACGCTCGATCTTGGCGGCATTCGTCTCAGCGCCTGGCAATTAGTATAGGAGCACTGTGTTTGACTTCTCTGGATGTTTCCCAGGCGAGTTATTGACAAGTAAATCCTAGACGCTCGATCTTGGTTATTTTCGCTTTCGCGGCTGGCAGTAAAAGAACCATGTTTCTGTGAATAACTCCTGAACCGTAAGTCCTAGACGCTCGCTCTTGGCTGCATTCGATTCAGCTCGTGGCAGCCAGTCTAAAAAACACTATCTTGGACTTCTCTGCATGTTTCCCAGGCGAGAAATTGGCAGCATGTTCAGAACCATGTTTCTGTGAATAACTCCTGAACCGTAAGTCCTAGACGCTCGCTCTTGGCTGCATTCGATTCAGCTCGTGGCAGCCAGTCTAAAAAACACTATCTTGGACTTCTCTGCATGTTCCTAAGGCAAATGTTTCTAAAGCTAATTCTTGAACCGTAAGTCCTAGACGCTCGATCTTGGCGGCATTCGTCTCAGCGCCTGGCAATTAGTATAGGAGCACTGTGTTTGACTTCTCTGGATGTTTCCCAGGCGAGTTATTGACAAGTAAATCCTAGACGCTCGATCTTGGTTATTTTCGCTTTCGCGGCTGGCAGTAAAAGAACCATGTTTCTGTGAATAACTCCTGAACCGTAAGTCCTAGACGCTCGCTCTTGGCTGCATTCGATTCAGCTCGTGGCAGCCAGTCTAAAAAACACTATCTTGGACTTCTCTGCATGTTTCCCAGACGAGAAATTGGCAGCATGTTCAGAACCATGTTTCTGTGAATAACTCCTGAACCGTAAGTCCTAGACGCTCGATCTTGGCGGCATTCGTCTCAGCGCCTGGCAATTAGTATAGGAGCACTGTGTTTGACTTCTCTGGATGTTTCCCAGGCGAGTTATTGACAAGTAAATCCTAGACGCTCGATCTTGGTTATTTTCGCTTTCGCGGCTGGCAGTAAAAGAACCATGTTTCTGTGAATAACTCCTGAACCGTAAGTCCTAGACGCTCGCTCTTGGCTGCATTCGATTCAGCTCGTGGCAGCCAGTCTAAAAAACACTATCTTGGACTTCTCTGCATGTTTCCCAGGCGAGCAATTGGCAGCATGTTCAGAACCATGTTTCTGTGAATAACTCCTGAACCGTAAGTCCTAGACGCTCGCTCTTGGCTGCATTCGATTCAGCTCGTGGCAGCCAGTCTAAAAAACACTATCTTGGACTTCTCTGCATGTTTCCCAGGCGAGCAATTGGCAGCATGTTCAGAACCATGTTTCTGTGAATAACTCCTGAACCGTAAGTCCTAGACGCTCGCTCTTGGCTGCATTCGATTCAGCTCGTGGCAGCCAGTCTAAAAAACACTATCTTGGACTTCTCTGCATGTTTCCCAGGCGAGAAATTGGCAGCATGTTCAGAACCATGTTTCTGTGAATAACTCCTGAACCGTAAGTCCTAGACGCTCGCTCTTGGCTGCATTCGATTCAGCTCGTGGCAGCCAGTCTAAAAAACACTATCTTGGACTTCTCTGCATGTTTCCCAGGCGAGAAATTGGCAGCATGTTCAGAACCATGTTTCTGTGAATAACTCCTGAACCGTAAGTCCTAGACGCTCGCTCTTGGCTGCATTCGATTCAGCTCGTGGCAGCCAGTCTAAAAAACACTATCTCGGACTTCTCTGCATGTTTCCCAGGCGAGCAATTGGCAGCATGTTCAGAACCATGTTTCTGTGAATAACTCCTGAACCGTAAGTCCTAGACGCTCGCTCTTGGCTGCATTCGATTCAGCTCGTGGCAGCCAGTCTAAAAAACACTATCTTGGACTTCTCTGCATGTTTCCCAGGCGAGAAATTGGCAGCATGTTCAGAACCATGTTTCTGTGAATAACTCCTGAACCGTAAGTCCTAGACGCTCGATCTTGGCGGCATTCGTCTCAGCGCCTGGCAATTAGTATAGGAGCACTGTGTTTGACTTCTCTGGATGTTTCCCAGGCGAGTTATTGACAAGTAAATCCTAGACGCTCGATCTTGGTTATTTTCGCTTTCGCGGCTGGCAGTAAAAGAACCATGTTTCTGTGAATAACTCCTGAACCGTAAGTCCTAGACGCTCGCTCTTGGCTG
>NW_027464564.1:0-62500 GCF_050947455.1 Rhinoderma darwinii
CCGCAATAGTAAAACTATTTAATATGGTGCTGAATGCCGGCTACTTCCCTCAAATCTGGAACCAAGGCCTTATAACACCAATCCACAAGAGTGGGGACAGGTACGACCCAGCCAACTACCGAGTGATATGTGTCAGCAGCAACCTGGGGAAACTGTTCAACACCATCCTGAATAAGAGAATCCTCAGCTTCCTCACCCAGCACAATGTCCTCCACCAAAGCCAAGCTGGGTTCATGCCAAACCACCGCACCACTGACCACATCTACACCCTGCGCAGCCTCATCAAGAGCCACGTCCACAATACAAAGCATGGGAAGATTTACGCCTGTTTTGTGGACTTTAAGAAGGCCTTCGACTCAGTGTGGCACCCGGGCCTATTCCTGAAACTGCTGGAGAGCGGAATAGGAGGTAAAACCTATGACGTCATCAGAAGCTCCTACACAGAGAACAGATGCAGCGTGAAGGTGAACGGGAGAAGAACGGCTGATTTCCAGCAGAGCCGAGGAGTCAGACAGGGCTGCAGCCTCAGCCCAACGCTCTTCAACATCTACATCAATGAACTGGCCACAGCTCTGGAATCCTCCTCAGCACCAGGTCTCACCCTCCATGACACCCAGGTGACATTTCTGTTGTATGCAGATGACCTTCTGTTGCTATCGCCAACCGAGAAAGGTCTCCAAGACAACCTGCAAATCCTTGAAAAATTCAGCTCCACGTGGGCACTACCCATCAATGCAAAGAAAACCAACATCATGGTGTTCCAGAAGAGAAACTCAAAGTCCCCCAGGAACCCGACCTTCACACTAAATAACGCCACACTCACAGCGACAGACAGGTATACCTACCTGGGCCTAGAAATCAACCAATCAGGAAGCTTTAAACAAGCCATCGAGATTCTGAAAGACAAGGCGTGCAAAACCTTCTATGCCATCAGAAGAAAACTCTATCACCTCAAACCACCAGTAACGGTCTGGCTGAAAATCTTTGACTCCATCATCTCCCCAATCCTCCTGTATGCCAGTGAAGTCTGGGGTCCGGACACATACCCAAACTGGTCAAGGTGGGATTCCAGCCCAACAGAAATTTTCCACCTAGAATTCTGTAAACACCTTCTCCAAGTCCATCGGAGCACCACAAATAGTGCCTGTCGGGCAGAACTGGGCAGATTCCCACTACACCTCACAATCCAGAAGAGGGCGCTATCATTCTGGGCCCATCTACACAGCAGCAGGCAAAGTTCCTATCACCATAAAGCCTTGCTACACCAAGGGGTCGCAGGTAAACCAGGCCCCCCAGAACATCTCACCCTGACCCGGCCTGAAGAAAATGTCACTCAGCGCGGCCTCACAAAAGCCGAAATCAAGGAGACAATAAACAAAGGCCAAGAGGAGTATATCAGTGACTGGAGGAACGACATAAATACATCCCAGAAACTGACAATATACCGGAGTCTACAGCGAGAATATAAACTGGCGCCATATCTGGAGAAACTGCCAAACCCCAGAGACAGACAGATCCTGAGCCGCTACAGACTGAGCGCCCACAACCTGCTCATCGAATCCGATCGCCACAGACAGACGTACAAGCCCAGGGAGAGACGACTGTGCCAACAGTGCCACCAGGAGGCCGTGGAGGATGAGGCCCACTTCCTGCTGCACTGGTTCAAATACTCAGCAGTGAGGGACACTCACTTCAGGAGACTCTCTGATCTCTTACCGGACTTCAGCTCCATGGAAGAGGAAGAGAAACTCTACATCCTGCTGGGTGAAGAGGAAACCACAGTGGGCAAAGCGGCACAATATGTCACTGCATGCCATAGACTGAGAGAGACATGATATGCCATGGACTTGTATAACCCCGACCCTAGATGTGTCCCTATCGCTCAGTCCCTATCCCTCATTCCCTTACTTCTTACTTGCTTTGGCAATGCTAATATGTATTTGGTCCTGCCAATAAAGCTTCTTTGAATTGAATTGATAGATAGATAGATGAATAGATAGATAGATAGATAGATAGATAGATAGATAGATAGATAGATAGATAGATAGATAGATAGATAGATAGATAGATAGACAGATAGATAGATAGATAGATAGATAGATAGATAGATAGATAGATAGATAGATAGATAGATAGATAGATAGATATGAGATAGATATGAGATAGATAGATAGATAGATAGATAGATAGATAGATAGATAGATAGATAGATAGATAGATAGATATAATATGTGACTCCAGCGGCCGGTACATTATATATATATTAGGATTGTACACAGATATTATCCAGTCTTATTTGTTTTGGCTTCTGTACTTTACAATTATCCCTAATAAGTGGCGTTCTGCCAAGGAGTTATCCCTGTGTGGCACCTGCCCCTTACATGCCCACTCCCTGCCCGCTGGCAATGTCCTAATTATTTAATAGACGGAGCATTATGTTGGCTCAGCATTTTACAACAATCACTTACACGCTTCTGATCTGCCCCATCACATCACACCCCGGGATCCTCATTACATTGTTTTTTACATGTTTTTGTACAATGTTTATATTAGGCCTCATGTAGACGACAGTAGCCATGTGCACGGCCGCGATTTTCGGGTCGGCCACGGAGTGACAGCTGCGAGCCGCCCGCATATCGCGGGCCGTGAACATGGCCGCGGCCATTATTTTTAATGAGCCCAGACCGCAGAACAGGCCGTAATAAGGCTTGCCCTTTCTCTCTGCTTTCCTTAGGCCCCATGCACACGAACGTGCTTTTGCGGCCGCAGTTCCCCTGAAAATCCACGGGAGAATTGCGGCCCTATTCATTGCTATGGGGCCATGCACACAACCATAGTTTCCACGGTCCGTACATGGCCCAGGAGCCCGGACCGCAGAAAGAACGGGCATGTCTTATTACGGCCGTCTTCTGCGGTCCAGGCTCATAGAAAATAATGGCCGTGGCCATGTGCATGGCCGCGATTTGTGGGCGGCTCGAGGCCTTATGTTTTTGTTTTTTTCTGTTTCTGGAAAAGCTGGGTGAGAACGACGGCCTCCATAAGGGTTGTTACCCAACTTGCCTAGACCCCTGAAGGGTAAACCTACCTAATAATGCAGCAGTATAACAGCAGGGGCAGGTCACTGTATAATTAGGCAGACTTGTCATTCAGGAGACTGGGAAAGCTGGGTGACAACCAGTACAGCTGCCATTACAGCGCACATAGGACTTGTCACCCAGATTTATTATGTTCCTGAATGGTAAATCTCTCTGATCGGCAGCACAAATGTTTCTGTAAGAATTTATGGGGCCTCATAGCAAAGAGAAAAACAGCGCCCCCTTCTGATGCTGGATGAGACCATGACACCCCTGACCACTTAGCACAGAGGGTCTCGCTGCTTATTTGCCGTCATCCGACTTCCATTATCATTTACAATAAAATGATAGAAATAAACCAAACACTGGAATGATAAAGAGATGGAAACCCCGAGATCTGATCACCCCAAATAACCTGCTCAGGAAGGGGTTAAACTGCAACGTCCATTAAACAACTGTGATTTCTGATATCAGATCCTTCATGGCACATTGATAGTTAATAATATGTCAAATTATAAAAGAAATGTCCTGATACAGGATAGAAAATGATATAACCTCTAATCCCAATCCCAATATTAAGAGAAATATAACCCGTCCCTGCAGATTATCTCCACAGCTTCATGTTATAAGCAGAATTATAGCAAACATATCATAAATGCAGTCTCGTGAAATAAGAGTCATGTCCCTTTAAATTTACTGTTACATACATCACTGAGCAGCAGCCAATGGGATCGCTGGATTTGAAACAACAACCGCTCAGTGGTCCTCAGTGTGTTACAGGACAACGACGAGTGAAGTTGGACGTCGGTGAGTTCCCCCATAATGTGATATAACTGACCCCCATTTATCTCATCTCCCATGATGCTTCATTCATGTTATTAGGAATTTATCATTTACCCCAAATCCCGGATTGTCTGTGAGTTTCCAGAAATAGGGGAGATCTCCTGACACAGCAGACAAGGCCCCCACAAAGTGTGCTGGAAACCACCACGAGGGGGAGCTGTCACATTGTATTTATATTACCCCCAATAACTTCTATATAACCTGTATAAAAATGGAAATTGTGAGCTCCCCCTAGTGGTGGCCGCAGGCAACCAGCATTTTATCATTTATTCTATGGCTGTGTGATGGGAAGCGTCTGCTGGAACTGGTTATATAGGACCCTCTGCTGCCAGTAATGTTTATTAGGGCCCCTCTGCTGCCAGTAATGTTTATTAGGGACTCTCTGCTGCCAGTAATGTTTATTAGGGACCCTCTGCTGCCAGTAATGTTTATTAGGGACTCTCTGCTGTCAGTAATGTTTATTAGGGACTCTCTGCTGCCAGTAATGTTTATTAGGGACCCTCTGCTGCCAGTAACGTTTATTAGGGACTCTCTGCTGCCAGTAATGTTTATAAGGGACCCTCTGCTGCCAGTAATGTTTATTAGGGACTCTGCTGCTAGTAATGTTTATAAGGGACTCTATGCTGCCAGTAATGTTTATTAGGGACTCTCTGCTGCCAATAATATTTATTAGGGACTCTCTGCTGTCAGTAATGTTTATTAGGGACTCTCTGCTGCCAGTAATGTTTATTATGGACTCTCTGCTGTCAGTAATGTTTATTAGGGACCCTCTGCTGCCAGTAATGTTTATTAGGGACTTTCTGCTGCCAGTAATGTTTGTTAGGGACTCTCTGCTGCCAGTAATGTTTATTAGGGACTTTCTGCTACCAGTAATGTTTATTAGGGACTCTCTGCTGCCAGTAATGTTTATTATGTACTCTCTGCTGCCAGTAATGTTTATTAGAGACTCTCTGCTGTCAGTAATGTTTAATACGGACCCTCTGCTGCCAGTAATGTTTATTAGGGACTCTCTGCTGCCATTAATGTTTATTAGGGACTCTCTGCTACCAGTAATATTTATTAGGGACTCTCTGCTGTCAGTAAAGTTTATTAGGGACGCTCTGCTGCCAGTAATGTTTATTAGGGACTCTCTGCTACCAGAAATGTTTATTAGGGACTCTCTTCTGCCAGTAATATTTATTAGGGACTCTCTGCTGTCAGTAATGTTTATTAGGGACTCTCTGCTGCCAGTAATGTTTATTAGGGACTCTCTGCTGTCAGTAATATTTATTAGGGACTCTCTGCTGCCAGTAATGTTTATTAGGGGCTCTCTGCTGCCAGTAATATTTATTAGGGACCCTCTGCTGCCAGTAATGTTTATTAGGGACTCTCTGCTGCCAGTAATGTTTATTAGGGACCCTCTGCTGCCAGTAATGTTTATTAGGGACCCTCTGCTGCCAGTAATGTTTATTAGGGACTCTCTGCTGCCAGTAATGTTTATTAGGGATTCTCTGCTGCCAGTAATGTTTCTTAGGGACTCTCTGCTGCCAGTAATGTTTATTAGGGATTCTCTGCTGCCAGTAATGTTTATTAGGGACTCTCTGCTGCCAGTAATATTTATTAGGGACCCTCTGCTGCCAGTAATATTTATTAGGGACCCTCTGCTGCCAGTAATATTTATTAGGGACTCTCTGCTGTCAGTAATGTTTATAAGGGACGCTCTGCTGCCAGTAATATTTATTAGGGACTCTCTGCTGTCAGTAATGTTTATTAGGGACTCTCTTCTGCCAGTAATGTTTATTAGGGACTCTCTGCTGCCAGTAATGTTTATTAGGGATTCTCTGCTGCCAGTAATGTTTATTAGGGACTCTCTGCTGCCAGTAATATTTATTAGGTACTCTGCTGCCAGTAATGTTTATTAGGGACTCTCTGCTGCCAGTAATATTTATTAGGGACTCTCTGCTGCCAGTAATGTTTATTAAGGACTCTCTGCTGCCAGTAATGTTTATTAGGGATTCTCTGCTGCCAGTAATATTTCTTAGGGACTCTCTGCTGCCAGTAATATTTATTAGGGGCTCTCTGCTGCCAGTAATGTTTATTAGGGATTCTCTGCTGCCAGTAATGTTTATTAGGGACTCTCTGCTGCCAGTAATGTTTATTAGGGACTCTCTGCTGCCAGTAGTAATGTTTATTAGGGACACTCTGCTGGCATTATGTGGGGGCATTGCTGCCATTATTTTTAATGAGGGCGGTCTGCTGGAACTGTTTATAGGGTCACTCTTATGATGCTGTAAATGGGGACTCTTTGGTTGATGTTTTGGGGTGTATTCTGTACTTGTGAATGGAATTAACATAGACAAAATATTATACATATATCTTTATAGGGCAGCAATGAAATCCCATATAGCATATGTATTTGTGTCCAGTATTACCTATATTCCTCCTCCTATACGGCTACAAATACCAGTACAGGCCACACTCCAATGTATTATCACTGTCTGTATATATATATATGAGAGTACAAAGCCCAAAATACAGTAAAATCCACCGTGGAGAATGTTACATGAAGATTTCCAGAGATAAATGTTCTATAATGTCAAGATGTAAGAAATAAACAGCGCAGAAAACGATGATCGCACATGATGAAGAGATTCTCCCACCAGAAACATTTCTCACCTATACACCGGAGGGGCCATACATGTTTAATCACTGCCGGGACCCCCACGATCAATAGTGCTGGGGTCCCCAGTATTCGTTTCTCCAGAGGCATATTGTGAAACTCCTGGGGCCCAGTGTGATATTTATAACAGGGCCCCCATCTACTATGTGATGTTTGTCATACTGGTGTCTTCTTTTTTAGCCTCTGGTCCCCTCAGGCATCAGGGTCTGGGTACTACTGCTACCTCTGCACCCCTATAGCTACGCCCCTGCTCTCCTCCACAACCGGACGACCGCAGTGTGGAGGAGATTGTAAGAAGAGATACAGCCGCACACTGACACCTCATACAAGATCTATGGGAGCTATAGGACCGCCAAGCGCTGCACTGTCCAGATTATGGCACTGCGCGGTCTGTACTTGTGCACTGCTATTCCTTATGGGTCATAGATCATGTGACATGAGGCACCAATCACAGGCCACAAACTTGAAGGTACCGTATGCAATTGGCGTCCCAAACAATTAATTATTCAACTCAGAATTTTGTATCGTTTTAGATTAAAAAAAAATATATATATATTTTTGGACATTCACTATTAATACGTGTGGAAAGTTGCAGGATTTTGGGTCTTTATCAGATCGGGGAATACATCTCTTTTTTGTGTTTCAGATTGTGATTTGAATTCTACAGTTCAGGACGGGTACAGGATGGCAGCGGGCAGCAGATCTCTGGAGGTCAGTGGCTTCATTGTCTTGTTTTTTCCTTCCCTGTGATGGACATGTAGCAGGAGACTTGGATCCAGCAGGAGAGGTCCATGTGGCCGGCTGTCCACTCAGACAAGTAGCGGCTTATTGAGTACGAGCCCCGGACAGGTAACAAGTCCACAAATCACCGGCTGCTCATTTGTAAAACTGACCCCTTGTCCTTCTGTCCATTCCTGAGGAGGGATAAGTGGTCACTTACTGGATTCTCTTCTCTTTAGGACATCTATCGGCAGCAGGAATCCGCTTTTGGACTTAGACCCTTCATAAGTGAGGTTTTTTTTAAATAATTAGACTTTACCACAAGAAAGTGATTGATAGATGATCTCAAAATACAGTAAAATTCCTTTGTATCTGATAATCCCGAAAATGTGGTCATTTAGCACAGAACTGTACTATAATGTGGAAGACTGCGCAGAGAGAACCAGTAAGGAAATTGAAGATTGAAACTAAGATTTCTCTACTTTTCTATGCCCGTCCAATAATCCAGAATATTTTAAAATAAAGCACCTGTCATGTTCCATTGATGACAGATTAAAGGAATATTTTTGTAATGTTATGTTATGGTTTATGGTGTCGTTTTATGACTGATCCCATTATCTGGTTGTTTTCTCTCTTCAGCTTACCCCAGCACCACGGAGGAGAGAGATCTACAGCGCCTGATCTACTGCACGAAATTCTTACCATCCCCAATCTTCAAGATGGAGGTCAGTGATCATACTGGTTATTATGGTCTCTCTATAACAGATTTATCCATGTTCTTTCTATAGATGGAAAAATGTTATTGGAACGTTTCAATAGACAATTGACTGAATATTTTATCTTCTTAGCGCCTCATGCCAACGAACCGCGAAGCTCAGAGGAAATATCTGCCATGGCCGTGGGATGAAGAAGAGCCCAAACCTACATCAAGCCATCTGTGTGAGGATCTGAAGGAAGAGGAGGTCAAGAAGGAGGAAGGAGAGGCAGAAGAGCGCGAGGAGGAACAAGTGCAAGAAGACCATGAGGAGGAAGACAAGGAGGAGGAAGACAATGAAGTGGAAGACATGGAGGAGGAAGACAAGGAGGAGGAAGACAATGAAGTGGAAGACATGGAGGTTGATGAGAAATCAGACAACGAGGATGAAGAAGAAGAGAGTGTGGTTGAAGAGAAAGAGGAGGAGGAGGAAGAGAAAACGGTTAAAGAGCAAGAAGAAACCAAGGAAGAAGTCAGCATGGCGATGAGAAGAATTCAGTGTCAGACAGGAAGAAGAAAGGAAATCCGCCAGCATTCCTTCCTCCATGATATGATGAAGAACATCAGAGGGAAGAGGAACATCATCTGGACCATCCTCGTCAGACCAATGAGAAGATGAAGACTTGTATGGAAACATCTTAACTGTTATTACATCAACAGCAACGACAGTAATATTAATAATATGATAATAATAATATTAATAATTGTTAGATTAAAAAGGTCAGTCATATTAATATTGGTAGCAAGAGTGCAGTAATATTAGAAATAGTATACTAATAAGAGAGTAATAACATAAATAATTATATAATAATAGCAGCAGCTTTGATCCAGGGTTCTCGGACTGATCGCCTTTTCCCGGGGTCAAGAAGGAATTTTCCCCCTGTGAAACGAATTGGCTGAATGTGTCCAGGGTTTTCGCCTTCTTCTGGACCAACAGCTTTAGGAATAGGGACTTAGATATTAGTGATAGCAATAGTAGTATCATTATATTATTATTAACAACACCAAAGTAATACTAACAATATAAGAATTACATTTCATTATAATTTAGGTTAATTAACTGTAATAATTAGTAAACTGTAATAGGAATTAGCAGCTTTGATCCAGGATTCTGGGGCTGATCGCCTTTTCCCGGGGTCAAGAAGGAATTTTCCCCTTGTGGCATGAATTGGCTCAAATTGTCCAGGGTTTTTCGCCTTCTTCTGGATCAACAGCTTAGGATTAGGGATATAATAAATATAAATAAGAAAATAACAATAAAAATGTTAGTAATATTAGTAGTTCTATAGTAGTAATAAGATGATATAAAAAATAGAATAGTCTCAATAAACTAATAATTATAGTATAGTCTTATTAAAAAATGTGTAATGGAAATATCACTATAATAATAATAATAATAGTAATAATAATAATAATAATCTAATAATAACAAATTAATATAATAATAACATATTTAGGGAAATTAACTATAAAATAAAGTAAACTATAATATTTAGCAGCGAGTTTGATCCAGGGTCCTCGAACTGATCGCCTTTTGCCGGGGTCAAGAAGGAATTTTCCCCCTGTGGCACGAATTGGCTGAATGTGTCCAGGGTTTTCGCCTTCTTCTGGATCAACAGCTTTAGGAATAGGGACTTAGATATTAGTGATAGCAATAGTAGTATCATTATATTATTATTATTAACAACACCAAAGTAATACTAACAATATAATAATTAAATTTCATTATAATTTAGGTTAATTAACTGTAATAATTAGTAAACTGTAATAGGAATTAGCAGCTTTGATCCAGGGTTCTCGGACTGATCGCCTTTTCCCGGGGTCAAGAAGGAATTTTCCCCCTGTGACATGAATTGGCTCAAATTGTCCAGGGTTTTTCGCCTTCTTCTGGATCAACAGCTTTAGGAATAGGGATCTCATAGTGTTAGGGTAATAATGATAGCAGTAATATAATCCTAGTAATATTATATTAATAATTATAGGGTAATAATGGTAGGAAATAAATAAAAATTTATAAACATAACTTTGAGTCTTCTCCTTTTTTTTCTCTTGGAAAGTGCTGATTCTTCTTGCTGGCAGGGAGTCTTAAAGGCAATGTTACCTGGGAAAATGTATACAAAATACCGGTACTCCAGAAGGAGGAAAACTGTCTGTCTAGTGCCACCTATAGGTGACTATTCTGTAACCTAATGCCCGAAACTTTCTAGAGACTTGAAACAAGATTTGGGTTAATAGCCAAACTAGAGATACCCTATTTTAGACAGCACAATTGTGTGAGATTCCTTTAATGCAGATCTGGGAAGGTACAGATACTCCTTGGTTAGACATTGACTTACTGGGTAGTCACCTATAGGTGGTTCTATAGAGACAGCTTGCTCTTTTCCCCCCCGTAATGAATAAAGAAAAGTTGCCTGTGGTAGGCTAGCAATAGGTTGGGGACAGATGTTAGATAGCATAGCTGCGAGATCAGACTACATAGGGTTTACTTGTAGTCTGTTACCATGGAGACACATGCCTGACATAAAACAAAATTTTGAATCAGGACTATTTGCAAATTTGCTTCACTTTACATTTTAGATGCTTTGGGACAATACAAAAAATGATGGTGAAGGTGTACATAGCCTTTAAACTCAAAATATCTGCATATTTATTATAATCCTAATATTCATTAGTTCTAGTTTTAGCTTTAAACATTTAATTTTTAGGGCATCAAACTTCTATAAAGAATTATGAAATAAAATATGTTTATAGAGGATGCAGCTTTGGTTTTTTTTATACAGAGCTCCATACATATCGTTCTAGAGGTCAATAATGCAATTCTTCAGCCACCACTAGGGTCTTACCATATACAAATGTATACACCTTGTAATGACGGGGGGTAGGGAAACGGACAAGTGAGCCCTAGTCTACCCGCCACTCTGTCCCTGCCTACTTGCAACGACCCGCCCTAGGCGACGGGGTACAACTGGGCGGCGGTCCCTGCGCTCAGTAAGTGCACGACAAACACGACAAACATACAAGGAAATACAAGCAAGGGAAAGGGGCAGTTGCCCACGGCAACACCGTGAGCAACCAGGGTGGTGAACGAGCCGAGTCAAGCCAGGAGTGTGCGAGGTACCAAACGAAGAGCAGAAGAGTAGTCAGTAAGCCAGGGTCTGTATGGAGCAGGATCAAAATAGAAGGAGCTGTAGCTGGGCCAGGAAACCACACGAAAAGAGTTACAAGCACCGAGGGACAGGAAGGGCAGGCTTAAATAGACCGAGGGCGGGAGCTAGCTGAGTCTGGCCAGGTTGCGATAGGCTCTCCCACTCCTAAGCCTGCCAGCCTGAGTGGTGGAAGCTGGAGTCAGTCTCAGGGATGTAGATTCAGGTGCTGACTGATTAATTATGGGAGTTAACCCCGAAGCTGTGCCTGGCAGATCCTTTACACACCTCCATATAAATAAGTGCAAAATATGCTCCCTCTAGTGGTGACTTTAGGCAGCTAGAATTTAATTACATTAAAGGGGTTGTCCACTACCGGACAACTGATGACCTATCCACCGGATAGGTCATCAGTATATGATCTGTGGGGGTCTGACACCTGGGCCCCGGACCGATCAGCTGCTCAGTCTGCCTGCAGGCATCAGATGTCATTGCACAGTATGCAATGTACGGGGCTGGAAGCAGTTGGCTCCATACATTGCATAGGGGCCGAGCTGCAGCTCTGCTCCTATTCACTTGAATCGGCCGCTATTTCGTGACCGGAGCCATCTGCTTCCGGCATGGACGTCCGGTGCCCGCAGGCAGTCGGAGAAGCTGATCGGTGCGGCGTCTGGGTGTCAGACCCCCACAGATCATATACTGATGACCTATCCATTGGATAGGCTGTCTGGTAGTGGACAACCACTTTAAGGGTAATTCAACAAAACAGCCCCCTTTGTAAATATATCCCCTGGATATCCAGCTGCTAAAACTACCCACGGTCACCTGCAGTCAGTACATGAGTCAGTATAACTAGAGGTACAATTTAAAGGGGCTTTAAAGTGGCCTGATTTGGGTCTGCAATAAATTAGCGGACCACCCAGGGTTACAGTCAATAGAAGGTTCCTTTAGTAAACTCTGCAGAAAAAAAAGAAGTAAATTTGTATGGGACATAGGAGCCTGTAGATGCAAAATGCCTGGGGCCTTAAGCCTTCTCTTTAATAATCTTTTCCAACAAAGTTGGAAGCTACAATTATCATAAATGTCTTGTGTGCTGAAGGATTAAGATTTCCTTTCACAGAAACGAAGAGGCCGACACCTGAAAAACATCCCCATAGCATTATCCTCTTCCACCAAACATTACATCTGGCACAATGCAGACAGGTGGGTAACGTTCTCCTGGCATTAACCAAACCCAGACTCGTCCATCAGACTCCAGATAGAGAATCGTGATCCATCACTCCACAGAACACGTTTCCACCGCTCCAGAGTCCAGTGGCGGCGGCTTTACACCACTCCATCTGACGCTTGGCATGTGCTTGGTGATGTAAGACTGGCATACAGCTGCTCGGCCCCCGTGCCATGAAGCTCCCGGGGCAGTTTTTGTGTGGATATTAATGCCAGAGGAGGTTTGGAGCTCTGCAGTTATTGAGTCATCAGAGCGTTGGTGACTTTTATGCACTATGTGCCTCAGCCCTCGGCTCTGTAACTTTACGTGGTCCCCACTTCGTGGCTGAGTTGCTGTGGTTCCTATACGCTTCCACTTTACAATAATATCGCTCCCAGGTGATGGTAGAATAACTTGGACGGATGAAATTTCATGAACTGACTCGTTACATCGGTGACATCCTATTACAGGACCGCGCAGGGATTCAGTGATGTCTTTACAACGACCCGTTCTATCACAAATGGCTGTAAAGGCGACTCCATGGCGAGTGCTGGATTTTATACACTTGTAGCAATGGGACCGACTTAAATTTAATTAATAAGAGGTGTGTCCCAATACTTTTGTCCATATAGTGTATCTTACGTCTTGCTGCCAGATACTACAGGACGCCTTCAGATGTCTTTTTGGTGTCCATGCATGACATGCTTTGACAGTATGAGATTAACTACAAAATATTAGGCAGGTGGTTTTAATGTTCTGGCTGATCGGCGTCTGACCCCACATGGAGCTGTAATATGAAGGTCTGAAAAGCCCTATATCATATGTAAGGATTCATGTAATCAATAGAAAAAGGTTTGGTTTCACCGCATCTCATTCTAGATCAATATGGTAAAAGCAGATATCCAGTTGTGATCTTAAAAATAACCTGAGTGACTACCTAGGGGTAATACCCACCTGCTATATATAGATATGTTATTTATATGTCCTATTTCAGGCCGTAATAATGGCACGTGCAGGCCCATAGAAGCCTATGGGGCTTCCGTAAATACTGGTGACTACGTGTGTGCACCTGTAATTACGGGAGCGTTGCTAGGCGACGTCAGGGGATAGTCACTGTCCAGGGTGCTGAAAGAGTTAAACGATCGGCAGTAACTCTTTCAGCACCCTGGACAGTGAATTCCGATCACAATATAGATCAACATGTAAAAAAAATAGAAGTTCATACTTACCCAGAACTCCCTACTTCTTCCTCCAGTACGGCCTCCCTGGATGTAAAAAAATACGTTCGTGTGCATGAGGCCTTACCCTGTTCCAGCAGCGGGTCCCCAGTGGCAGCCGTGGCTCTAGCCACAGGCTGCATCAAGTTACCTTGCAAACTGAATGACTTCTCCCCCCTCCGGCGATGCCTCCTGCTGGCAGTTCTGGCGGGCCATGGCAACCGAACCCTCCTAGATGACATCACTCTGGTAGCTTATTTAAAGCGGACTCTAGCCTCAAAGCCTTGTCTTTTTTTTAACGTATATCCTTTGCTATTGACTCTGATGCTGACCTTGGCCTTCGCTTCTGTGTCATCCCTTGGATTTGTTACCTGGTACCGGTTATTCTCCTCCTGATTTTAACCTTTGGCCTGTACTCTAACTATGTCTCTGTCTCATTCTCTGGTTGTCGCATTCTGACCGCTATCCTGGTGATGACCCCTGGCTATGACCCCTTCCTAAATAGGCTAAAGTTGTATCATTGCTCCTGCCGCCAATCGGTGACTATTCTCGGTATCGCAAACTGGGATCCCGACCATGAAGGTCTATATCTCCTTGTGGGGGTTAAGCGTGTAGGAACAGGAAGATTCTTTGGACTCTGCACCCTAGTTTTGCCATGTCCAAACTGATTAGAGGATCCACTTCTCCGGGGAGAAACATAGCAGTTTACAGATAATGCAGAGGCGTAGCTAGGTTCTCCAGCACCCGGGGCAAAGATTCAGTTTGGCGCCCCCCCCCCCCCCACCAGCCTCTTTCCCGACATCTCCTTCCCCCTCACCGTGTTTGTTTTCTCTACCAATCGACGTGTCATTTATTTTTATGTAACGCGAGCATAAAAACATTTGTACATTTTGCAAGCAATATGGTTCTATACACAACACCAGAACCAAGCTCACTACATATATACAACACCAGCACAAATACAGCTCAATTTAGTGCAACTCCTGCCGTATAGGTGTGTACGGCGTAAAACTACAGCTCCCAGCATGGCCCAAACAATGATAAGGATATGCTGGGAGATGCCGTTTCACAAAAAATAAATCCTATCATAATCATACCACCCATCATCTCGCTGCAGATCATACAGTGACTACAGTGCTGATTAGAGGCAGAATAAACATTTACATTAAGTGACTCACCGGTGACGTCTCAGATTCTCTATTAACGTATATCCTTTGCTATTGACTCTGATCCTGACCTTGGCTTTCCGGATTTCGCTTCTGTGTCATCCCATGGATTTGTCACCTGGTACCGGTTATTCTACTCCTGATTTTAACCTTTGGCCTGTACTCTAACTATGTCTCTGTCTCATTCTCTGGTTGTCGTATTCTGACCACTATCCTGGTGATGACCCCTGGCTATGACCCCTTCCTAAATAGGCTAAAGTTGTATCATTGCTCCTGCCGCCAATCGGTGACTATTCTCGGTATCGCAAACTGGGATCCCGACCATGAAGGTCTATATCTCCTTGTGGGGGTTAAGGGTGTAGGAACAGGAGGATACCTTGGACTCTGCACCCTAGTTTTGCCAGGTCCAAACTGGTTTGAGGATCCACTTCTCTGGTGAGAAACATAGCAGTTTACAGATGATGAAATCATCAGATAGTGGACCTATTAACCCCTCAATACCCGGGCCTGAAAAGGCCTTAATGACCAGCTAAATTTTTCCGTCTTTGCCTCTCTGCTTTTCAGCAGCCATAACTCTTTTATATTTTTTCATTGACGTGGCTGTAGGAGGCCTTGTTTTATGCGGGAAATTGTTTTTGTTTTTTTCTGCGCAGTTTGGGGGTAAAAAACAATCACTGTGTAAGTTCTATAATTTATTTTTACGGCGTGAATGTAGGAAAAAATTGATTTTCGGCATTGTCTTTTTTGTTTATTTTTTATCCCGTTCATGTTTCACGCTAAATAACCTGTTAAATTAATTCTTCAAGTTTTTATGGTCGTGTAGATACCGAATAAGGGTAGGATTTTTTGTTTTTATGTTATGTATGGGCAATAACATTTATTTTAGGCAAAATAATGACTTTTTTTTGAGATTTTTTAATATGTTTATTTTTTGTTAAATATTTTGTTTTAATCCCATTAAGGGATAACTTTATTTATATTATTCACTTATAATGTATTAGCATACTCTTATATGCTAATACATGATCTTCGGTGTCACTATGACACAGGCTGCTGTTAGGGCATCACATAATGTGCCACAACAGCAGGCAAACTGAACAGACCGCCGTGGGGTCCTCTGTAGGTCCCCACGGCTGACTGCAGACGGATTACGCAGTCTTCAATCGCAGAGGGGAGTCCCCTTTGTTCATGCCCCAGCGATCAAAGGGTTAAACAGCTGGGGTCGGAAGGTTTTTCGACCCCAGCTGTATTCAGGAGGCTGCTGTAATGATAGGGGTAGGGAAACGGACAAGTGAGCTCTAATCTACCCGCCACTCTGTCCCTGCCTACTTGCAACGACCCGCCCTAGGCGACGGGGTACAACTGGGCGGCGGTCCCCACGGACAAACAGACAAGGGTACACAAAGCTAAGGGAAATGGGGCAGTTGCCCACGGCAACACCGTGAGCAACAAGAGAGGTGAACGAGCCGAGTAAAACCAGGAGTGTACGAGGTACCAAACGCAGAGCAGAAGAGTAGTCAGTAAGCCAGGGTCAGTATGGAGCAGGATCAAAAAGTCAGGAGCTGTAGCTGGGCCAGGAAACCACACGAGAAGAATCACAAGCACTGGAGGAACAGGAAAGGCAGGTATAAATAGACAGAGGGCGGGAGCTAGCTGAGTCTGGCCAGGCAGCGATAGGCTCTCCCACTCCTAAGCCTGCCAGCCTGAGTGGTGGAAGCTGGAGTCAGACTCAGAGGCATAGACTCAGGTGCCGACTGATTACCTATGGGCGTTAACCCCGCTGTGCCTGGCAGATCTTTTACAGTACCCCCCTTTTATGAGGGGCCACCGGACCCTTTCTAAGTGGACCTGGTTTATTGGGGAAATGAAGGTGGAACTTCCTGACCAATACCCCAGTGTGAACATCCCGGGCGGGTACCCAAGTCCTCTCCTCAGGCCCGTATCCTCTCCAATGGACCAGGTACTGGAGGGAGCCTTGGACCATCTTGCTGTCCACAATCTTGGCCACCTCGAATTCCACCCCCTCAGGGGTGAGAACGGGAACAGGATGTCTCCTCGAGGGAGCTAAGGACGGGGAGCAGCGTTTAAGGAGGGAGGCATGAAACACGTCGTGTATTCGAAAAGATGGGGGCAACTCCAGTCGGAAGGAGACAGGATTGAGGACTTCAATGACCTTATACGGCCCAATAAACCGGGGAGCAAATTTCTTGGACGGGACCTTAAGGCGCAAGTTCCTAGACGATAACCATACCAGATCCCCGACCATAAACAAGGGGTTAGCAGAACGTCTTCTATCAGCCTGAGTTTTTTGTACGCTCTGGGACGCCACTAGGTTCTTCTGAACCTGGGCCCAGACTGTGCACAGTACCCGATGAACGACCTCTACCTCGGGATTGTTGGAACTACCAGGTGAAACGGAGGAGAACCGTGGATTAAACCCAAAATTACAGAAAAAGGGGGAGACCCCTGACGAGTTACTTACCCGGTTATTGAGGGAAAATTTGGCGAGGGGAATGAATGAGACCCAATCATATTGACAGTTAGAGATAAAACACCTTAAATATTGTTCTAGAGATTGATTAGTCCTCTCAGTTTGGCCATTAGTTTCAGGATGGAAGGCAGAGGAGAAGGACAGATCAATCTCCAAATTTTTACAGAAGGCTCTCCAAAACAATGAAACAAATTGTACCCCTCTGTCCGAAACAATATTAACAGGGACCCCATGGAGACGCAGGATGTGTTTGACAAACAAGGTAGCTAACGTCTTGGCATTGGGTAGGTTCTTGAGGGGCACAAAGTGGCACATCTTACTAAAGCGGTCTACTACAACCCACACCACCGACTTGCCTTGAGATGGAGGCAAATCGGTGATAAAATCCATGGAGATATGGGTCCAAGGTCTCTGGGGAATGGGCAAAGAACGTAGTAAGCCCGCTGGTCGGAACCTGGGAGTCTTGGACCTAGCACAAACCTCACAAGCGGCGACGTAGGCCTTAACGTCTTTAGGCAACCCAGGCCACCAATAGTTTCTGGCAATGAGGTGTTTGGTACCCAGGACGCCTGGATGACCAGATAGTGCGGAGTCATAGTTTTCCCTAAGTACGCTTAGCCGAAATTGCAGGGGAACAAACAGCTTGTCCTCAGGAAGGTTCCCGGGAGCTGAACCTTGATCAGCCGCGATTTCTGAGACTAAATCAGAATCAATAGAAGAAATGATTATACCAGGAGGCAGAATACAAGCAGGATCTTCCTCCGAAGGGGGGCTGGCCATGAAGCTACGCGACAGTGCATCGGCCTTAATATTTTTAGACCCAGCCCTATAGGTAACCAAAAAGTTGAATCTGGTAAAAAATAGCGCCCATCGAGCTTGTCTCGGGTTTAGCCTCCGGGCAGATTCTAGGAACACCAGATTCTTGTGGTCGGTAAGGACCGTTACCTGGTGCCTAGCCCCCTCCAGGAAGTGGCGCCACTCTTCAAATGCCCATTTAATGGCTAAGAGTTTGCGGTTGCCAATATCATAGTTACTCTCAGTGGGCGAAAACTTCCTGGAGAAGTAGGCACAGGGACGGAGATGGGTGAGGGACCTGGTACCCTGGGAAAAGACAGCCCCCACTCCCACCTCGGATGCGTCAACTTCCACGATAAATGGCTCCATTTGGTTGGGCTGAACCAGCACCGGGGCCGAGATAAAGCACTTCTTAAGGACCTCAAAAGCCTGGACAGCTTCAGGAGGCCAGTGGAGGAGATCAGCACCTTTGCGAGTGAGATCCGTAAGAGGCTTAGCGATGACCGAGAAGTTAGCAATAAATCTCCGGTAATAATTAGCGAACCCCAAGAAGCACTGTAACGCCTTCAGGGAGGCAGGTTGGACCCATTCCGCCACAGCCTGGACCTTGGCGGGGTCCATGCGGAATTCATGAGGAGTGAGGATTTGACCCCAAAATGGTATCTCCTGCACCCCAAACACACATTTTTCGGTCTTCGCAAACAGTTTGTTTTCCCGAAGGACCTGGAGCACCTTCCTGACATGCTCAATGTGGGAGGACCAGTCCTTGGAAAACACAAGTATGTCATCAAGGTACACTACAAGAAATACCCCCAGATAGTCTCTTAAAATCTCATTTATGAAATTCTGGAAGACCACGGGAGCATTACACAACCCAAAGGGCATGACGAGGTATTCGAAATGACCTTCGGGCGTGTTAAACGCAGTCTTCCACTCATCCTCCTCTTTGATGCGGATAAGGTTATAAGCCCCCCGTAGATCAAACTTAGAGAACCATTGGGCCCCGTGAACCTGATTAAAGAGATCAGGAATCAAAGGAAGGGGATACTGGTTCCTCACAGTGACCTTATTCAAGTTTCGGTTGTCAATGCATGGCCTAAGACCACCATCCTTCTTCCCAACGAAGAAGAAGCCAGCACCTACCGGAGAAGTAGAGGGGCGAATGTAACCCTTGGCCAGGCATTCCTGGATATACTTTCTCATGGCTTCACGTTCGGGACAAGAGAGATTAAATATCCTACCCTTAGGGAGCTTAGCTCCTGGTACCAAATCGATAGCGCAATCGTATTCTCTATGAGGGGGTAACACTTCGGAGGCCTCCTTAGAGAAAACATCAGCGAAGTCCTGAACAAACTCAGGTAGCGTGTTCACCTCCTCAGGGGGAGAAAATAGAATTGACAGAAAAACATGACGTCAAGCATTCATTACCCCATTTGGTAAGATCCCCAGTATTCCAGTCAAACGTGGGATTATGCAACTGCAACCAGGGAAGGCCTAAAACCAAATCGTACGATAATCCCTGCATTAACAGTACAGAGCACTGCTCCAAATGCATGGAGCCAACAAGGGGTTCAAAAACAGGGGTATGCTGCGTAAAATAACCATTAGCAAGAGGACTGGAGTCGATACCCACTACCGGGACAGGTTTAGGCAAATCAATCAAAGGCATAGCTAGAGACATAGCAAATTCCACAGACATGATATTAGCAGAAGACCCTGAATCCACGAAGGCACTGCCAGTAGCAGATCTACCACCAAAAGAGACCTGAAAGGGAAGCAAGATTTTATTACGTTTCATATTTACGGGAAATACCTGTGCGCCCAAGTGGCCTCCCCGATGATCACTTAGGAGCTTATTCTTACGGCCAGGACAGTTGTTCACTTGATGCTTGTCATCCCCACAGTAGAAGCAGAGACCATTCTACCTGCGGAACTCTCTACGTTGTTGGGGGGACACGGAGGCCCCGAGTTGCATAGGTACCTCCGAGTCTTCCGTGGAAGAACGAAGCAACGGAACCTCGGGAGGCATCATGGGGGAGTCAGAGGAGAAAACACCAAGATGTTCAAGTCGTCGTTCCCTGAGACGTCGGTCAAGTCGTACCGCTAAAGCCATAACCTGGTCTAGGTAGTCAGAAGAGGGGTAGCTAACTAGCAGGTCTTTCAGGGCGTTCGACAGGCCCAACCTAAACTGGCACCTTAAGGCAGGGTTATTCCACCGAGAAGCTACGCACCACTTCCTAAAGTCAGAACAATACTCCTCAACAGGTCTCTTACCCTGACGTAAGGTCACCAGCTGACTCTCGGCAAAGGCAGTCTTGTCAGTCTCGTCATAAATGAGTCTGAGAGCAGAAAAGAAAAGATCAACAGAGGAAAGTTCAGGGGCGTCGGGAGCCAAGGAGAAGGCCCATTCTTGGGGCCCCTCCAGGAGCCGGGACATAATTATACCCACCCGCTGGCTCTCAGTACCTGAGGAGTGGGGCTTTAAGCCAAAATAGAGCCTACAACTCTCCCGAAAGGAGAGAAAAGTCTTCCGGTCCCCTGAGAACCGGTCGGGCAACTTGAGGTGGGGTTCAAGAGGTGAGGTGAGGGGCACTACCATGGTAGCATCAGGCTGGTTGACCCTCTGAGCCAGGGCCTGGACCTGTAGGGAGAGACCCTGCATTTGCTGAGCCAGGGTCTCAAGGGGGTCCATAGTAGTGTCAGGGACCAGGGTAGACTAGGTATATAGACTTGTGAATATGTAATGATGGGGGTAGGGAAACAGACAAGTGAGCCCTAATCTACCCGCCACTCAGTCCCTACCTACTTGCAACGACCCGCCCTAGGCGACAGGGGTACAACTGGGTGACGGTCCCGACACTCAATAAATGCACGACAGACAAACAGACAAGGGAACACAGAACCTAAGGGAAACGGGGCAGTTGCCCAAGGCAACACCGTGAGCAACAAGAGTAGTAAACGAGCCGAGTCAAACCAGGAGAGTATGAGGTGCCAAACGCAGACCAGGAGAGTAGTGAACAAGCCGAGTCAAACCAGGAGAGCACGAGGTACCAAACGCAGAGCAGGAGAGTAGTGAACGAGCCGAGTCAAACCAGGAGAGCACGAGGTACCAAACGCAGAGCAGGAGAGTAGTCCGTAAGCCAGGGTCAATACGAAGCAGGGATAAATAGTACAAGAAGCTGCAGCAGGGCCAGGAAACCAACAGAGAAGATTCACAAGCAAGGAGGAACAGGAAAGGCAGGTATAAATAGACAGAGGGCGGGAGCTAGCTCCGTCTGGCCAGGCTGCGATAGGCTCTCCCACTCCTAAGCCTGCCATCCTGAGTGGTGGAAGATGGAGTCAGTCTCACAGACCTAGAAGCAGGTGCAGACTGATTACCTATGGGTGTTGATAAAGAAGCTGTGCCTGGCAGAACCTTTACAACGCCA
Organism: Rhinoderma darwinii; assembly: GCF_050947455.1. Taxonomy (NCBI): domain Eukaryota; kingdom Metazoa; phylum Chordata; class Amphibia; order Anura; family Rhinodermatidae; genus Rhinoderma; species Rhinoderma darwinii. The sequence continues at coordinate 21,498 of NW_027464564.1, forward strand.
CCTGTGAGTCACTGGATGTCTCTGTGCTGTATATGGTCTACAACCCTCCTGTGTAGGACTGGTATTTACCACTATATGGTCACTGGATGTCACTGTTCTGTAATCTCTTATATGGTCTGTAGAGTTCCTGTGTAGGACTGGTATCTACCACTATATGGTCACTGGATGTCATTGTACTGTAATCACTTATATGGTCTGTAGAGCCCCTGTTTAGGATCGGCATCTATGACTATATGGTCACTATAAGGTGGTGATATTGGTTTTTGTTCAGTGGTTTTGATTCAGTAACAGTATGGTAATATTATTCAGTCACTATGTGGTCATTGTGTGGCGGAAGTATTGAGTAACTATGCAGGTAAGAGCCTATTCACATCTGCGTTGGAGGCTCTGTGACAGATCTGGACGAAAATACCGGAAACCATAGCGCAGCCTGCTGCGCTTTTGTTTTTGGTATAACCACGGACACCATGACGGAAACCAGACGGTAATTTTGTGGTTCTAGTCCTCAACATAAACACTGACGCAGGTGTGAACAGGCCTGAAGCGGGATTAGTTTGCGTGTACAATCCCAACCTGAAAACACAACCAGCTGCCGTCTTTTAACAATTTAAAGCCCAGTTACCTCTGCCGCCTTTATAGCATAGGTGGAGGTAAACAGGTTAAGGACGGGCCACTACTCTTGGTCCAGTGCTGTGTGCTTGCCCCCCTAAGCTAAAATTTGTGGCCTGCACCTATCTTGGGGTACATTTTTTTGGTAGCTTTATATTCCAATGTTTTGGAGAAGATGTGACCAAAAAACAGAATATCTGTATTTTTTTTAAATATTTTTCTTACAAAGTTTACCGCGCAGGATAAATGATGTGATTATTTTTGTGTATTTATGGATGTGGCAATACCAGTTGTGTATAGGTTTATATATTTTTTTAATAATGACTTTATAAAGAGAGAGTGGCAATTTTTTTTTATTTTTTTTTAAAGCATTTTTTTTCGTTTTTTGTCCCACTAGGGGACTTGAGGATCCGATCACCTCTTAGCTGGTATAATACACTGCATTCTGGCAGGGCCTAATAGGCTTCTGTACATGGCAGGCCAGGAGACCATTGTTAGGCCTCCAGTTGCAATAGCAACCATTGGCACCCCCGCGATCGCCTGCTATTGTACAGATGATGCCCCCTCCTTCTCTCAACCACTTAGATGCTGCACTCGCTATTGACTTTGTCGACTTAGGGGTTATACGGCCTATCAGGAGGCGGTTCTAGTTGAAACCTATGACAGAGACCCCTGCCGTTCTCTGTTTTGTAGGATACTGACTTACAATCACTGTATCACGCCGCCGCTCCTGCCCGTTAATCGTAAAGGCTAAAAGAGGCCTCATCTGCTCTGCTTGTTGTGCAATTCACCGGGTTGGGTGAATATAAATTTTAGTTGCACATTAAAAATATTTTGAAACAAAAATAATTGGTTTTTGCATCTCCGCTTTCCAAAAGCCGTAATTTTTTAATTGTTCCGTCAATATCGCTGTATAAGGGCTTTTTTTTTTTGCCAGACTTGTTATTTTCTTTAATGGCACCATTTTTGGGTACATATGATATATTGATTAACTTTTATTATATTTTTTGTGGGGGGTAAAAAAAAAACTCTTTTGCCATGTTTTTTTTATTTATTATTTATTTTTTACGGTCTTCACCATGCTGTTTAAATACTGTGTTAACTTTATTGCTCTGGTCGTTACGATCGTGGTGATACCATATATGTGTATTTTTTTCCCACTTGTACAAAATAAAACCCACTTTTTATGAAAAAAATGGTTTTGTTTCATTTTTACTGTATATGTAAATGCCCGTGTTGTACGTTTTATGTGTGCGATAACATTTAAGAAAGCCAGTGGAATTGACCACATTGATTTGAGAATTCTTTGAGATGATAGAAACTTCCCCAGAGGGTGTAGTCTGACCCTACTGTCTGTATTCTTGTAACATATTACGTTTTATATGGCCACCGGATCACTGAGATACGCTTCTTGTGATGTCATCTAGAATGTGGGCAGATTCTATTTCTCTACACCTCTTAATCTGGATGTGTAAACATCTTATGACATCATCAAGTCTATAAATTGGGGTCACACATTGACCACGGTGTCGGTTTCTCTTGCTGGCTCTCATCATGAAGGTGTCTTTGAAGAAGAGGAGGATAGTGAAGACTTTTTTCAAGATGAGGATTGTAGAGAAAATGGAGGTTGGCGGACGTCAATTTCCCGATGATGTAGAGATGGAGGACGTGGAGGAGGACGAGAAAATGGAGGTTGGCGGACGCCAGTTTCCTGATGATATAGAGATGGAGGATATGGAGGATGAGAAAAACAAAAAGGAAGTTCGCGGACGCAAACTTCCAGAGGATGTGGAGATGGAGGACCTTTCAGGGGTTACTGTTACCACCAGGGCCTCAAACCCCCGGAAGAGAAAGTGGCCATTTTAATTCCATCTGCCACTCGGGGCCCATTTACCATCAGGGCCCCGAACCCCCGGGAGAGAAAGAGACCTGTTCAGTTCCATCTGTCACTCGGGGCCCATTCACCATCTTTTGTCGCCCCAACATGGTGGTCTTTACCACCTAAACCATCTGAATTTGCCATGAAGACTCCCCAGCGCTGAGAACCAGTGACGCGCAGAACAGAAGCGAGATCCGGTAAGTCCGACGTCTTCTGCTCCGTCTTCATCTCCTTGTGGTGAAGGTTTTGTGAATTTTTGGGCTAATTCAGAATTTATTTTTCTTTTCTAGAATACAACTGTGAAAAAATGTTAAAAATGTTTTACGCTCTCTTATGATCCAGGACTGTGCTGTGTAAGGGTGGACTGGCGGCCATATCCACGTGTGAAGAAGGACCCTCCTCTTCTTCATTTCACAGATCATCACATGTTAAAGGGCCGGAGAAAACCGCACAGCAATTCTACTGGATTCTGGAATAAACATATATTTTCTTTACAATTTTCAGTGTTTTCATATATATATTGGGGAATTTATCCCAGGAGCCTTTTATCTACAGGGATCATAAGGGTGTGGAAAAGTCATAGGTGTAATAATCTGCAGAATATATTAATAAGTATCTATCAGGAGGTAGAGAGGACAGAGCAATATTCTGCAGATCTCCAGAGAGGTCAGTGGTGTAATAATCTGCAGAATATATCACTATGTATATGTCAGGAGGTAGAGGAGCAATGTTCTGCAGATCTCTAGAGAGGTCAGTGGTGTAATAATCTGCAGAATATATAACTATGTATCTGTCAGGCAGTAAAGAGGAGAGAGCAATGTTCTGCAGATCTCCAGAGAGGTCAGAGGTGTAATAATCTGCAGAATATATCACTATGTATCTGTCAGGAGGTAGAGGAGTAATGTTCTGCAGATCTCCAGAGAGGTCAGTGGTGTAATAATCTGCAGAATATATCACTATGTATCTGTCAGGAGGTAGAGAAGCAATGTTCTGCAAATCTCCAGAGAGGTCAGTGGTGTAATAATCTGCAGAATATATCACTATGTATCTGTCTGGAGGTAGAGGAGCAATGTTCTGCAGATCTCTAGAGAGGTCAGTGGTGTAATAATCTGCAGAATATATCACTATATATCTGTTAGGAGGTAGAGAGAACAGAGCAATGTTCTGCAGTTCTCTAGAGAAGTCATTGGTGTAATAAACTGCAGACTATATCACTATGTATCTGTCAGGAGGTAGAGGAGCAATGTTCTGCAGATCTCTAGAGAGGTCAGTGGTGTAATAATCTGCAGAATATATCACTATGTATCTGTCAGGAGGTAGAGGAGCAATGTACTGCAGATCTATAGAGAGGTCAGTGGTGTAATAATCTGCAGAATATATCACTATATATCTGTTAGGAGGTAGAGAGAACAGAGCAATGTTCTGCAGTTCTCTAGAGAAGTCATTGGTGTAATAAACTGCAGACTATATCACTATGTATCTGTCAGGAGGTAGAGGAGCAATGTTCTGCAGATCTCTAGAGAGGTCAGTGGTGTAATAATCTGCAGAATATATCACTATGTATCTGTCAGGAGGTAGAGGAGCAATGTACTGCAGATCTATAGAGAGGTCAGTGGTGTAATAATCTGCAGCATATATCACTATGTATCTGTCAGGGGGTAGAGGAGCAATGTTCTGCAGATCTATAGAGAGGTCAGTGGTGTAATAATCTGCAGAATATATCACTATGTATCTGTCAGGAGGTAGAGGAGCGATGTTCTGCAGCTCACCAGAGAGGTCAGTGGTGTAATAATCTGCAGAATATATCACTATGTATGTCAGGAGGTAGAGAGGACAAAGCAATGTTCTGCAGATCTCCAGAGAGGTCAGTGGTGTAATAATCTGCAGAATATATCACTATGTATCTGTCAGGTGTTAGAGGAGCAATGTTCTGCAGATCTCTGGAGAGGTCAGTGGTGTAATAATCTGCAGAATATATCACTATGTATCTGTCAGGCGGTAGAGAGGAGAGAGCAATGTTCTGCAGATCTCTATTTCAGTGGGAGGCGGATGCTTCTTTTTACCGCTAGCTGATTTTTTCAGCTAGCGGATAAAAAAAGCGTCCTGCCCGATCTGAGGTGAATGGGAGTAGGAATATTTTGGCTGACTGCAGAAAATCCACTGTGTGAACATGGTCTTAGTGACCCCTTTTGCGGTGCAACTTACTCGGCGGCAGCAGCAGTAAAATGGAAGAAACTAGACACCAAAAAGAAAAAGTTAGGCCCCTGTGTTTTACCATAGATAAGTTAGGCCCCCTGTGTTTTACCATAGATAAGTTAGGCCCCCTTTGTTTTACCATTGATAAGTTATGTCCCCTGTGTTTTACCATAGATAAATTAGGCCCCCTGTGTTTTAGCATAGATAAGTAAGGCCCCCTGTTTTTTACCATAGATAAGTTAGGCCCCCTGTGTTTTACCATAGATAAGTTAGGCCCCTTGCGTTTTATCATAGATAAGTTAGGCACCCTGTGTTTTACCATAGGTAAGTTAGGCCCATGGCCGGCCTTAGATACGTTCGACCAGGGAGGTCGCACAGGGCGCTAGCCGCCACACTGCAAGAGGGGCGCCAGCAGGTGGGTGTATCCACGCGCCGTTGCAACTAGCAGTGGGGATACACACACTCACTACAGTCGCCTTTCCACCCGGGCGCTTCTTCACTTAGTGGCCGTCGCTACCGCTGTATCAGCCATAGCGGCATGAGGGTGGTGGCGTCGCTAGCAGCTGCTGCGGCTGCTATAGCGGTAGCGACGGCACTATAGCAGAGCAGGGAGGTATCTCCCTGCTCTGCTATCTACTTGTGCCACTGTAACTCCCTGAAGGAGCGGAATCCCCCTTCTGCTGGGGATTCCGCTCCTGGAGTGCTGCTTGAAGTCTCTGTCCATATATGGAAAGTGACATCAGGGGAAACTCCTGAAACGGAATCCCCGGTCACAGCGTTGCAGACGTTATGACCAGTTATTCCACTCCAGGAGAAGCCAATGACGTCATGGACACAGACGACAGGAGCTTCTCCTGGAGTGGAATCGACGGTCACAGCGTGAGCCATGCTGTGACCGGGGATTCCGCTTCAGGAGTTTCCCCTGATGTCACTGTCCATATATGGACAGAAGCACCAAGCAGCGCTCCAGGAGCGGAATCCCCAGCCACACAGGGATTCCGCTCCTTCAGGGAACTACTGTGGCGCTATCTATACTGGAAAGTGGGGGGGGGTTGCTATCTACAGGGGGGCTGTGGGCTGTGTGGCACTACCTACAAAAAAGGACAACTGTGCGGGAGCACACAAAATACCCAGCTTTCCCGGCTATCAAATAAATCTGTGGAAATAAACTAAGATATAACTATTATTTAATCTAGCTAAAAGGATTAATCCTTTAGCTAGACTAAATAAAAGTTATATCTTCTTTTATTTCCACACATTTATTTGATAGCTGGGAATGCTGGGTATTTTGTGTGCTCCTGCACAGTTGTCCTTTTTTGAATGTCTATTGCCCGCCAGCTATCAGGGTCATTTCGTAGTCCTTGCACTACTTACAGGGGGGCTGTGGGCAGTGTGGCACTACCTACCAGGGGGCTGTGTGGCACTCCCTACCAGGGGGCTGTGCGGCACTCCCTAGCAGGGGGCTGTGCGGCACTCCCTAGCAGGGGGGCTGTGCGGCACTCCTTAGCAGGGGGCTGTGCGGCACTTCCTACCAGGGGGCTGTGCGGAACTTCCTACCAGGGGGCTGTGCGGCACTCCCTACAGGGGGCTGTGCGGCACTCCCTACAGGGGGCTGTGCGGCACTCCCTACAGGGGGCTGTGTGGCACTCCCTACAGGGGGCTGTGTAGCGCTATCTACAAGGAGCTGTGTGGCGCTACCCACAAGGGGCTGTGTGGCGCTACCCACAAGGGGCTGTGTGGCGCTACCCACAAGGGGCTGTGTGGCGCTACCCACAAGGGGGCTGTGTGGTGCTATCTACAAGGGGCTGTGTGGCGCTACCCACAAGGGGCTGTGTGGTACTACCCAAAAGGGGCTGTGCGGCACTCCCTACAGGGAGCTGTGCGGCACTCCCTACAGGGGGCTGTATTTTGTGTGCTCCTGCACAGTTGTCCTTTTTTGAATGTCTATTGCCCGCCAGCTATCAGGGTCATTTCGTAGTCCTTGCACTACTTACAGGGGGGCTGTGGGCAGTGTGGCACTACCTACCAGGGGGCTGTGTGGCACTCCCTACCAGGGGGCTGTGCGGCACTCACTAGCAGGGGGCTGTGCGGCACTCCCTAGCAGGGGGGCTGTGCGGCACTCCTTAGCAGGGGGCTGTGCGGCACTTCCTACCAGGGGGCTGTGCGGAACTTCCTACCAGGGGGCTGTGCGGCACTCCCTACAGGGGGCTGTGCGGCACTCCCTACAGGGGGCTGTGCGGCACTCCCTACAGGGGGCTTTGTGGCACTCCCTACAGGGGGCTGTGTAGCGCTATCTACAAGGAGCTGTGTGGCGCTACCCACAAGGGGGCTGTTTGGTGCTACCTACAAGGGGCTGTGTGGCGCTACCCACAAGGGGCTGTGTGGCACTACCCACAAGGGGCTGTGTGGCGCTACCCACAAGGGGCTGTGTGGCGCTACCCACAAGGGGGCTGTGTGGTGCTATCTACAAGGGGCTGTGTGGCGCTACCCACAAGGGGCTGTGTGGCACTACCCAAAAGGGGCTGTGCGGCACTCCCTACAGGGAGCTGTGCGGCACTCCCTACATGGGGCTGTGTGGCACTCCCTACAGGGGGCTGTGTAGCGCTATCTACAAGGGGGCTGTGTGGCGCTATCTACAAGGAGCTGTGTGGCGCTACCCACAAGGGGGCTGTGTGGTGCTACCTACAAGGGGCTGTGTGGCGCTACCCACAAGGGGCTGTGTGGAACTACCCACAAGGGGCTGTGTGGCGCTACCCACAAGGGGCTGTATGGCGCTACTCACAAGGGGGCTGTGTGGTGCTATCTACAAGGGGCTGTGTGGCGCTACCCACAAGGGGCTGTGTGGCGCTACCCACAAGGGGCTGTGTGGCGCTACCCACAAGGGGCTGTGTGGCGCTACCCACAAGGGGGCTGCGTGGTCTTTCCTACAAGGGGCTGTGTGGTGCAACCCACAAGGGGCTGTGTGGCGCTACCCACAAGGGGCTGTGTGGCGCTACCTACAAGGGGCTTTGTGGCGCTACCTACAGGGGTAATCTGTGAGTGGGGGGCTGATGGTCATTTTACTGTGAGTGGGGGGCTGATGGTCTTCAAGTGGTTTCTTTTTGAAATTAATAGGAGGCAGAAAATACCTGCGGCGCTCGTTTGGAGCTTTTTTTCTGTGTTTTTTGCATTCGCTTCAACAGCTTAAGAAAAAACACAAAAACAAGGTCAAACAACGCTGTTAGTTCCTGAAGAAATTTTGAGGCAGATTTTTTTGCCTTACAAAAAACGTGTGTGAACAAACCCTACGAGTGTAGTGCTTGTTCTCAGCCTTTTTTCTGTCTTTCTCAAAACAATTTTTGGTAGGGGGGCCCTGAGGAAATTTTATTTTTCCAGTGCTGCCTCGAGTCCGAAAAGGTTGAGAAACTCTGTACTAGGCCACAGGATCCCATCGTGGAGCAGCTCAGTACATCATGGGAACGGGGCCTAGGTGAGTACAATTTTTGTTTTTGTTTGGGGACACGGTCTACAAGGGGGAGGTGGGGGACTGTCTGGCACTGTCTACAAGGGGGAGGTGGGGGGCTGTATGGCACGATCTACAAAAAGCAAAAAGGCGGTGGGGGATTATGGCACTGTCTAGAGGGAGGCTATATGGCAAAATCTACAGGGGGGGGGCACTATACTGTGTAGGGCCACTACGCGGACATTATACTGTGTAGAGGTACTACAGGGGGCAAAATACTGTGGGCACAATTAGAGGACAAAATACTGTGTCCTTGAAGGGGTTGTAATATATTATATTGTTAAATATTATTAGTATTATACTGTCTGGGGGCACTAAAGGGGCATTATAATTTTTTTTATGGGGCATTTTTAATGATAATAATAATAATAATAATTAATAATAATAATAATAATAATAATAATAATAAATAATAATCTTTATTTATGTAGCGCCAACATATTACGCAGCACTTTACAATTTAGAGGGAACATGAAACAAACAATATCAGACATTACATAGTGACAAAGTTAATTTACAATTCAAACCTGAGGAGTGAGGACCCTGCTCGCAAGAGCTTACAATCTATGAGGAAATAAAGGAGACACAACGTTTAACAGTTTGTTCTGTACAATAGTCCGGCCATTTTTATACACATGGGGTGGTAACATAAAGCTGCATGAGCCTGTCACCAGCCAGTCTCCGTGTATGACTGACATGAAGAGAAGGAGTGTGAGGGAATCTTATTCTGATGACTAATCTAAAAGGAGGGCCATGGAAAGGAGTCAGATTAGGGAATGTTATAGGCCAGTCTAAATAGATGTGTTTTCAGGGCACATTTAAAACTGTGGATATTGGGAATTAATCTGATTGGGGTAGCGCATTCCAGAGGATTGGTGCATGGGGTGGGGCGCCGAAAGATCATTTTGCAAAGGGCGCCATCTATCCTAGGGCCGGCCCTGGTTAGGCCCCCTGTGTTTTACCATAGATAAATTAGGCCCCCTGTGTTTTACCATAGATAAGTTAGGCCCCCCTGTGTTTTACCATAGATAAGTTAGGCCCCCCTGTGTTTTACCATAGATAAATTAGGCCCCCCTGTGTTTTACCATAGATAAGTTAGGCCCCTGTGTTTTACCATAGATAAGTTAGGCCCCTGTGTTTTACTATAGATAAGTTAGGTCCCCTGTGTTTTACCATAGATAAGTAAGGCACCCTGTGTTTTACCATAGAGAAGTTAGGCCCCTTGTGTTTTACCATAGATAAGTTAGGCCCCTGTGTTTTACCATAGATAAGTTAGGCGCCCTGTGTTTTACCATAGATAAGTTAGGCCCCCTGTGTTTTACCATAGATAAGTTAGGCCCCCTTTGCACCAGTAAAAAGAAAACTCACCTTACCCGTTCCCACGACGGCCTGATGGATCCTGTCACAGATTTTTAGCCTCTAAATGACCGAACAATGAAACACAAAGCATATTAGAAAGTTGTAGAAATGTTTACTGTATACTGAATAAACTTTTTTTTTTTATTTTTATTTTTTATAAATTCTCTTTTATTAAAGGTTTTAACATACAAAACAACAAGAAAAACAAAACTTACATCCATCGTAATAACATTCTTACAATGTATCAGCAGGCTACGTAAATCAAATGTCCTTAGAAAATTTGTCTAAGAGCGAATGGGATAAATCCCGACATAACGGCATGAAATAAAGTGTGAAAGAAAAATAAAGACATGCATTACAGAGAGTGGGCCAGGGGGTTCACTTCCCTATATTATAACCTGATGAACGAAAACCCTCTCATCGAGGATCAAATATCAGTAACCTACTGTATTCGTAAAAGAACACAAAGGGAAGGAAAGAAAATAATAATTACATAAAAGGGTAGATACAGTACAAAAGATACAGTCTCCCTGGTGGTGGGAAAGTATGGAATGTCAGCACCTTATAACGTCCCTGATCTCGTCCTTCAAAATAAATCAAGTGTCATGAGATAGAAATTATTCATACCCTAATCCCCTAGATACTAGTTTACCTAATTTAGAAAGGGCTTCTTGAGATATGCCTATCTCTAGCTAGTCCCCTGTCAATATATTGTTACTGGATAATTGTTCTAAATATTGTTTCCAAAGTTGCCATGTTTTAAGAAAGCTGTCCCTTGTGAAAGTATTCCAGCCCACCAACTCCTCAAGTCTATATAGTTGATGCATTTTAGACCACCAAACCTCTATCGTAGGGGGATCTGTTTTCCTCCAATACAAGGGAATTAGAAGTTTTGCAGTGGACACCAGGAAAGTAATCAAATTCTTTTTCGAAGGCGTAAAATCTTTCACTGGTAACCACAACAAAACCAGCTCCGGGGTCAACCGGATATTATTTCCTGTGATCTTGCCTATTGCTATTTCCACCTCCCTGCAGAAATTCTTAATTTTAGGGCAAAACCACCATATGTGTGCGAGCGTCCCTGTCTCTAGGCCACATCTCCAACAAACGTCTGTGCTAACTAGATGTATTCTATAAAGATAAGCAGGTGTCCTATACCATCTTGTCACCAATTTGTACAAATTTTCCTGGTACTGCACACATCTAGAGAACCCATGAGAGTGATATAGTATCAGATCAATCTCTGTCTGCGAAAAGGTAGAGCCCAGCTCAACTTCCCATTCTCTAATGAAGTGTGGTTTAGATGGAGCTCGTTGTAGGAGGAGACCAGAATGTATCTTAGACAGAGGCTTAGTTGGGGTACTGGGTAAAAGAGAATAATTTTCAAGCCACGTGGGGTCCGGATACGAGCTTGGATTAGCCGACAAAAATTTACGACATACTAATTTAAAATTAAATTGATGTAGAAAGGAGACCCTAACCTTATGAAGAGAAGCGTTCGGAGCAATTCCGCTAAGTCTTGTCCTAAGAGCCTCCAAATCAGGTAGAGCTGCTGAATCTAATATCTCCGCTACCTTATATGTTTTAAGTGTCTGCCACATCGAAGAACTCACAGTTAGCATTTTATTGACATAATGTGGTAGAACAGCCAGCGGAGCCAATGAAGAGAGATTTCCACTAGACATGGACAGAGCGCCCGATTTCTGACAAACTTTAAGCATTTCCCTAGTCAGTACACTAATTAATGCCTTTGGCGGAGGTAATGGTAATTTCACCCACAACAAGTGAGCTAAGTCCTCCGAGAGGAACGCTCTTTCCATATCCAGATGAAGAGCCCCCATAGACAAATTGGCTAATTGTGACCAGTGAGACAGTTGGACCGCTTCATAATATGTCTTTAAATCAGGTAATGCCATCCCTCCTTGCGCTTTTTTAAGAGTAAGGAGCCGATAAGCCAACCGGGAATGCTTCTCCTTCCACAAGAACTTAACAAAAAGGCTCTTGAAACTGTTGAAAAAGCTATTTGGCAGCTCAATAGGCAGACTCTGCAGCATGTATAGGATCTGTGGGAGCACATAAGTCGCCAATAAATTTTTCCGTCCTATCCAAGAGACATAAGGTATGTTCAATTGGGATATATATCTATGAATCTTGGAGAGGAGGGGTTTAAAATTAAGTACGAAAAGCTGGGACACATCAGCTGAAATCATTATCCCCAAGTACTTAATAGCATGCGAAGGCCATTTAAAGGGCGACATAGATTTAAAAACCAAAAGCTGACCAACCGGTACATTAATGCCTAAGGCCTCCGACTTATCATAATTAATTTTAAAATTAGATATCTCTCCAAATTTATTAAAGACGTCTATTATTTTTGGAAAGGCCTCAAGTGGATTCGTAACCATCAATAGCAAATCATCTGCAAAGGCTGCCAGCTTATGAGTATAACTCCCCATCCTCAGTCCTTCAATCTCAACGGTCTGTCGTAATTTCGCAAGTAATGTCTCCATCACCATACAAAACAGAGACGGGGACAAAGGGCAACCTTGACGAGTTCCATTTGTAATAGAAAAGTAATCTGACAAAGAACCATTCACTTGAATTCTAGCAGATGGGGAGGTATACAGAGAAAATATAGCATTAATAAACACAGGAGGAAAATTAAACTTAGCTCTCATGTACTCCCAACAGACCCTATCAAACGCCTTCTCTGCATCAGTACCAAGGAGGATCATAGAATGCCCCCGGCGCCTTATTTGACATATAGCATGCAATACCCTACTCACATTGTGCCTACCTTCCCGTCCCTTCACAAATCCCACCTGCTCTTCATTTATTAGTTTCGGCAATAGTGGTTGAATGCGGAGAGACAGAATTTTAGCCCACCACTTCACATAACAATTCAAAAGCGAGATAGGCCTATAGCTCCCACAGCATTCCAGATCCTTCCCCTCTTTAGGAAGAATAGTTATAAAAGCTTCCAATGCTTGCTTAGGTAATAAAGCACCCTTCATCAGAGAACTGCATACTTCCACAAACTTCGGTATTAATTGCTGACTAAATTTTTTATAGAACGAAATAGGGAGACCATCCGGCCCCGGGCTCTTCCCAGACGGTATTGAATGCAATACTTTCTCAACCTCCTCTTTAGTGATAGGCGCCAGGAGCACTCCACAGTCCAACTCAGAAAGGCCAGGTACCGAGATAGAATCTAAAAAACTCCCTATTTTGCTCGTCTTCTCCTGAGGCGTCAACCCCAAATTCCCCACCGAGTCACCCAAATTATATAGAGAAGAATAAAAGGATTGAAAGGTCTTTGCTATAAGCGGGGTGGTAGTCACCCTTGCCCCTTTGTCATCTTTTATGGTCTCTATAAATGTTTTGGACTGTTTTTGTCGGATCAGACGGGTCATCAATTTAGAGCCTTTGTCTCCATGAAGATACATGTGACTTTGAGCAGCCAAAAAAGCCTTAGCCGCTTTTACATTCATATGGTCCTTAAGTTCCTGCCGTAACTGACATAATTCCCTATAATCCTCAGTCAAGTTAGAGTTTTTATGCGATAATTCCATTTGGGTTATTTTATGGAGTAAGTCTAGAATTTGAGCATTCCTTTGTTTTTTAACTCGCGAGGACAGGGCAATAAGTTCTCCTCTCATAAAGGCTTTTTGCGTCTCCTAGAGAATGGGTCTAGAAATTTGCGGATTATCATTAAAGCCATAGAATTCCTCTAGTTTTAGGGCAAGTGCTTGACTATGCAATAATGGTATCGTTCAATCTCCAGGTCCATTCCCTACGAGGTAAATTAAACAATTCTAAGGAAAGCGAGATCGGAGCATAGTCTGAAACTGTAATACTTCCTATATCCGCTTGAAGTAATGAGGGAACAAGGACCATAGGAATGAATATATAGTCAATTCTATGATGTCTCGTGTGGTTTACAGTAAAAAGTAAAGTCTTTTAAGGACGGATTCTTAACACGCCAGGCATCTACTATACCTAGTTGTGACAAGATAAGTTTAAGGCGACGCATAGCAGATATGGAAAACCTCGTACTAGAAGAGGTAGAATCCAAAGCGAAGTCCAAAGATACATTAAGGTCTCCCCCAAAAACAAGATATCCCTCACTAAACATTTTAAGAGAGCAAAGAGTTTTACGCAACAACGTCAATTGTCCAACATTAGGTGCGTATACAGCTGCAATCGTAAACTTTGTGTTGGAGATGTGTCCCTTCAAGAAAACATACCTTCCCATAGGATCTAGCAAAGAAGCTTCTACTCTAAATGGAGTGTCTTTGTGTATAGCAATAGAAACCCCCCTCGATTTAGAGGAGTAAGTGCTATGAAACCATTGTGTATATGGTTGTGTAGACAAGTTTGGAATATGTGTAGGCCTGAAATTAGTTTCTTGCAACATTAAGACATCTGGAGTATTAAACCTTAAGGAATTAAAAATACGAGACCTCTTTTGGGGAGAATTCAACCCCTTCACATTGAAGGAACAAATACGTAGTCTACCCATGATATTTTACATTTAGAACCAATCGGACCGCAGGTACGTTTGCTAAGTGCCACCACCAGGGAGATAAGACAAAATTAACAATAAAACGACTAGTAACAAAACAATAAGCAATGGTATCAAAAGCAAACCTCCATATTATCCCGGAAATAGGAGGTGCTATCATGATGCAACTAAGCATCCAACAGATCCCCTGCCAGAGGGGGGGGGGAGAAGAAAATTGCCATTTTGTACAAAACATCGCACCAATTCTTCATAACTCGTAAGACATAAACCCAATACTGATCCACATATTAATACTAAACTGAGTCACCTCATGGATATATTAGAGAGTTGGGAGAAATACATATACAGTGAAGGAAATAAGTATTTGATCCCTTGCTGATTTTGTAAGTTTGCCCACTGTCAAAGTCATGAACAGTCTAGAATTTTTAGTCTAGGTTAATTTTACCAGTGAGAGATAGATTATATAAAAAAAAAGAAAATCACATAGTCAAAATTATATATATTTATTTGCATTGTGCACAGAGAAATAAGTATTTGATCCCCTACCAACCATTAAGAGTTCAGCCTCCTCCAGATCAGTTACACGCTCCAAATCAACTTGGTGCCTGCATTAAAGACAGCTGTCTAATATGGTCACCTGTATAAAAGACTCCTGTCCACAGACTCATTTAATCAGTCTGACTCTAACCTCTACAACATGGGCAAGACCAAAGAGCTTTCTAAGGATGTCAGGGACAAGATCATAGACCTGCACAAGGCTGGAATGGGCTACAAAACCAAAAGTAAGACGCTGGGTGAGAAGGAGACAACTGTTGGTGCAATAGTAAGAAAATGGAAGACATACAAAATGACTGTTAATCGACATCGATCTGGGGCTCCATGCAAAATCTCACCTCGTGGGGTATCCTTGATCCTGAGGAAGGTGAGAGCTCAGCCGAAAACTACACGGGGGAACTTGTTAATGATCTCAAGGCAGCTGGGACCACAGTCACCAAGAAAACCAATGGTAACACATTACGCCGTAATGGATTAAAATCCGGCAGTGCCAGCAAGGTCCCCTTGCTCAAGAAGGCACATGTACAGGCCCGTCTGAAGTTTGCAAATGAACATCTGGATGATTCTGAGAGTGATTGGGAGAAGGTGCTGTGGTTAGATGAGACTAAAATTGAGCTCTTTGGCATTTACTCAACTCGCCGTGTTTGGAGGAAGCGAAATGCTGCCTATGAACCAAAGAACACCGTCCCCACTGTCAAGCATGGAGGTGGAAACATTATGTTTTGGGGGTGTTTTTTCTGCTAAGGGCACAGGACTACTTCACCGCATCAATGGGAGAATGGATGGAGCCATGTACCGTCAAATCCTGAGTGACAACCTCCTTCCCTCCACCAGGACATTAAAAATGGCTCGTGGTTGGGTCTTCCAGCACGACAATGACCCGAAACATACAGCCAAGGCAACAAAGGAATGGCTCAAAAAGAAGCACATTAAGGTCATGGAGTGGCCTAGCCAGTCTCCAGACCTTAATACCATCGAAAACTTAAGGAGGGAGCTGAAGATCCGAGTTGCCAAGCGACAGCCTCGAAATCTTAATGATTTACAGATGATCTGCAAAGCGGAGTGGGCCAAAATTCCATCTAACATGTGTGCAAACTTCATCATCAACTACAAAAAACGTCTGACTGCTGTACTTGCCAACAAGGGTTTTGCCACCAAGTATTAAGTCTTGTTTGCCAAAGGGATCAAATACTTATTTCTCTGTGCACAATGCAAATAAATATATATAATTTTGACAATGTGATTTTCAGTTTTTTTTTAAATATAATCTATCTCTCACTGGTAAAATTAACCTAGCCTAAAAATTCTAGACTGTTCATGTCTTTGACAGTGGGCAAACTTACAAAATCAGCAAGGGATCAAATACTTATTTCCTTCACTGTACATAGGGGGTATAAGTAATGGCCAAAATTATTCACCTACCCACTATATAACAATATTTTCCAACCCCTCAATATAACAATAACCCACCTTCCTCCCCCTTATCACGGTGAGTTTGCCACAATGTATTGGGTTTACATGAAGAAAATATAATGCCCCAACATGTACAAACGATCGCAACATTTCTGTGAAGAAATTGAAACTTATATAAATAACTTTAAGACATCATTCAAGTGTCCTCTGCCATACACGTCTTCTTGCCTCTCGGAGACTTGGGCTTGGGAGTAGGGTGCCACGGTTCCTGCACTGAAGGCATTTCCAGATCCAGCGACACTGGCATCCAGGACGGAATCTCTATAGGCTCTATCCCAAGCTTATTCCATGCGGTATCCAGATCTTCAGGTGTGCGGATGGTGATCTGCCGACCATCTTTCATCGTAGCAAGGCCAAATGGGTAAAGCCAACGAACAGGTAATTTCTTAGCACGAAGAGCCTCTGTAACCGGCTTCAGAATACGGCGTTTGGCCAATGTGCTCGCAGCCAGGTCTTGGAAGAGTAAGATCTTAGTCCCTTCATACACTACTTCCGGAGCATCTCTTGCAGCTCTTAAAATGGCCGCCGTGTGGACATAGCTCAAAATCCCACAAATGACGTCACGCGGAGGTTCACCATCCCCAGGCCTGGGATGAAGGGCTCGATGCACCCTTTCAACTGTGATATCCAAAGCCAGCTCGGATCCCACTAATGAGCGAAAAGTAGATTCCACCACAGCAGGTAAGGCATCATGGTCAATCGTTTCGGGAATACCCCGTAGGCAGACATTCCTCCGTCTACTACGGTTTTCTTGATCTTCCATGTGAAGATATAGATTATTCAAATGCATGTGATGAGCAGAGAGCTCCTGATGAACTGAAGCGCCAAATTTAACAGTAGAAATGTGAGCTTCCTCCAGCGCCATTACTCTGTGGCCAATGTGATGCATATCGGATTTGATGTCCGATAAGTCCTTCATCACAGGCATAAGTGCCTGGAGCAGTGTTTTCTTCAGATAAGCCCTAGATATCGGTACAGAGTCTGCATCCCCCGCCGAGTCTGAAGGCGCACATGAGCTGTCTGGGTCCTCTCCCTGCTCACAGTGAGAGGATGCCGGCGCCATCTTGGATCTGCCCTCTACAGGCGTCAGCTTTTTGCCGTAGTATTTGTCCATGTCGGACGACTGTTTATGGGATCTGGGGGTACCTGTATGGTCCTTAGTCTTGTCCCGACCTGTCTTCACCATTGTAGCAGAAAAAGTGGGCAATAACCTGAGGAATCGGTGGATGTAGTGTGGAGCGCCGGGATTACACGTCCATCACCTTGCTCGGCAAGCTCCGCCCCCTACTGAATAAACTTTTACCCCTTAAGAACACGACCAATTTGAGTTTTTTCATTTTAGCCTTTTCCTTCCCGCCTTCCAAAAGCCATAACTTTTTTGGTATTTTTTCGTCGACGTAGCCATATGAGGGCTTGTGTTTTGCGGGACAAGTTGTAGTTTTTCACGGCACCATTTATTCTACAGCATAATATACTGGGAAGCTGAATCAAAAATTATTTCTGATGTCAAATAGGCAAAAAACATCAATTACGCCATTTTTTGGGGGGTTTTGTTTTAACGGCGTCCATCAGGCGGTAAAAAACTACATGTTTAACTTATTCTACAGGTTGATACGATTACAGCGATACCACATTGTTATGTTTTGTTTTATGTTTTACCACTTTTAGAAAAAATAAAACTATTTGCTAAAGAAAAATAATGTTTTCTGTCACCTTATTCTGAGAGCCATAACTTTTTTTATTTTTCCGTCACTATACCGGTGTGAGGGCTTACATTTTGTGGGGCGAGCTGTAGTTTTCACCTATACCATTTTGGGGTGCAAGCGACTTTTTGATCACTTTTTATTCTATTTGTTTGGAGCGCTAAGGTGACCAAAAAACAGCAATTTGCTTTTTATATTTTATATATTTGTATATATATATTTTTTTTACTGCTTTCACCAACGCTATATTATGATATGTAGTGGTTCCGAGCGCACAAGATCCGGTAGGTGCACGAATAGGGTCCCAACCCAATTACGTAGTAAAGAAATATTCGGCACACAAGGTGATGATTTTAGCAAATCTTTCGGTTTTATTTTATCAAAACTTGATGCCAGAGGTTTAGTGTGACATTTCGGTTGTATATTAGACCTTCATCAGGCACTTGTACCTCCTGGTGTCTGGTTCATCCAGTCGTTGGCGCTGCGTATATTAGTAGAGCCATAAGAAAGCAGTAAACTGCTACTAATATACGCAGCGCCAACGACTGGATGAACCAGACACCAGGAAGTACAAGCGCCTGATGAAGGTCTAATATACGACCGAAACGTCACACTAAACCTCTGGCATTAAGTTTTGATAAAATAAAACCGAAAGATTAGCTAAAATCATCACATTGTGTGCCGAATATTTATTTACTGCTATATTAGACTTTTTACGGACGCGGCGACACTAGTTATGTTAACTTTAATTTTTTTTAACATTGCTTTATGGAAAAAATGGGAAAAAGGGAGTGTTTGAACATTAAACATTTTTTTTTTGCAACATTAAGAAAAACTTTTTTTTATTTTTTTTATTAGTCCCCCTAGAGGACTTAAACCAGCAATCATTGGATCGCTTGCATGATATACTGCAATACTAATGTATTGCAGTATATCGCTATACTGACAGTCTCCTTTAAAGCCCTGCAAGAGGCAGGGCTTCAAAGGAGTAAAAAGATGGCAGAGCAGGGGGCCCCCAGGCTGCCATAACATGCATCATGCGGGGGGCGGGGCGATGGCATGTTGGAGGGAGACGCCCCTGTGAATCTATCTATTTAAATGCTGTGGTTGCGATTGACCGTGTCCCACATAAGATGTTAAACGGGCAAAATCATAGTGATCTTTGACTCCGCCCGTTGCAGTGAGGTTTTGGCTGTATTACACAGCCTTCACCTGTTAAGTATAGAGCGCGTTCAGCCCGTGAGCCCGCTCCATACTTCCCTTTAACGGCTGTCACGTACATGTACGTGGCATGTCATTAAGGGGTTATTTATTTAAATGCGAGGAAAACCACTTTAATTCCCAAAAATTGTGTTTAGTGTTGAAATTACTTGTTTTTTCATCTACAAAAATGTAAAATTCTGATTTAGATGGTCACTGTAGTATGAACAATTTTGCATAAATCAATAGTACAAGCAAATATTAGAGACTTTGTAATATGTCTTATTAGGGAAAACTGCCTCTTTCTGCACTTATGAGCCACTTTTACCCTCCCCCTGTTTTATTCACAGCTACACTGCTCATTACTGCTGTATGATGTTGTCTGTGCTGCTTCTGTGGGTATGCTACACAAACAAACAAAACGGCTCAAGAAGTGACATACACTTCTTTTTACGGGGCTTCTTTTTACGCGCCGTTATTTGAAAATGAGGCGTCAAATCCAGAGACAACCCATTTAACCCCCACTGAGTTTGTATGTTCTTCCCTTTTTATATAGATTTCCTTTATAGTGTCTGCTTTTCCTCATTGCAAAAAATTTAGATTATGTAAAATTTAATGAAATTCTGTAGATTTCAGAAATGCATTGTCAACAAACCTTGTGCAAGAGACTAAAAGATTAAGCAATTAAAAATTTGCTGATATGAGCCTTCTGACAACTGCCATCAGTAGTCCATTTTTTTTCAGAATAATATTGCAAAATACTCTTGTTTTTTGTTTGTTAAATTGCAAAACTTTAAAATTGTCTTACATCAACGTAATTTTTTTTTATTTTGGCTGCTATAAAATATATAATTTTTTCTTATATATATTTTGCATGTCTGCATACGAGGGCTGTTATTTAGTCAAAACTTGTGAGCGGTAATGAGTGAATTTCCCGTATCAAACTGGCCGTCAGATTCGATTAGATCAGAATAAATTTGTCTCAAATCGATTGTGCCACGATTTCTCTGAAAGGTCAATTAGGATCATATCCAACCTCTATCGAGCTGTTCAATGCCAAGGCAGCATTAGTGACATCAATGTGACAGCAACACACAGTATATGGCTATGGGTAAATGACTGGTAGCCGGTGGTAATAACAGCCTGTTTTAAAACATTGTACTGTCATATATTTTATGCTTTTTAAACTTAAATAAAACGGTCCAAAAATGATCCCTTTTTGGCGGTGATGCCTGACGGTGTTTATACACACACGATAGTATCGGAAAAAGCAATGGCTTTTTAACAAGCGGTCCATGATGTCTATTTTAGAAGGCAGTGGCACGCTATCAGCACCAGGATAATACATAGATGTGTGTGGTACGCTATGACGGAATCCTTTATGGACAGGTCAGGTATTTTCGGGCATGTGTCTCACTGATAGATGGTGTCCTTTCTTATCCCTCTTTTGCAGATAGGAGATAGAAAACACAGCGCCACATAGTGTAGATTAACCGGGCAACAGAGGTGCAAAATACCAAATGTCCAAATTGGTGCTCACCTAGGGTATGTGGACGACAAACAGTTGAGAGAATGGTTGCTGCTGCTGCCAGGACTCTGCGCCGGTATTCCAGGGAAAACCGCAGAAGTTGTGCTGATGATGCAGAAAAAAAGAGAGTCTCCAGGGGCGCTGCTGCACTAAAGAACGTAAATAGGCTTGGAATGCAAATGGTATAATGGATGATTTATTAGGTACAAGAGGCTACGCGTTTCAATGGCCTGATGAAGATGCCGGTGCGGCATTGAAACGCGTAGCCTCTTGTACCTAATAAATCATCCATTATACCATTTGCATTCCATGCCTATTTACGTTCTTTAGTGCAGCAGCGCCCCTGGAGACTCTCTTTTTTTCTGCGTTATCCCTCTTTTGGGACACGCGTAGGAGGAATTACCACTGTCGGTACGCAATGCAAGAGACACAACTTCTTTTGTTCAACTTCTTTACTGCAATGAACAGGTAACAGGAATTTCTCTTGTATGGAGCAGACAGGAATCCTGAGGTTGAGGACTTTCGATCCCGCTGGAAGTCCCCCGGAGAGAGGTTGTGCCTGACCCCACGTTGCCAGGCTTGGCTACGGTCACGCCGCTGTCAGTCACGGTGGGAGCTACCAGGGTAAGAGTCACACCCCCGGCCCATGGGTCGCGTTGTGGGAATCAGTGTACTACCCGTACCTACTGGCACCGTCACGGGTGCTTGCGGAGCTATCCGCTACCTTTCGCGACAAACCCTCTCTCTCCTCAGTCGGCGGTCCAAACGGTGGACCCCCTAGGACGCAACTGTACCTGCGGGTTGACGCTAAGGTTTCACAAAGTCCAGCTAATAGTCCAATAAAGTCCCGTTAACCCGATCGTTCCTTCTGTCTGCTTCTGATCCAACAAGATTCATCAACAACAGTTCCATGCAAATGTAACAGGCGGTGATTCATCAACAACAGTTCCATGCAAATGTTACAGTTGTTTACACGTTCCTCCTGTCGGTCCTCTGCTGCTGCCACACTGATTTCCCTCCTTGCTGTCGCTGATCCGGCAGCCCTCTGTGGTTCTGCCTCTTGTATCCACGCTGTGGGTTCCCCTCTGCTCGTTCGGCTGGGGTCGGTCACCTGACCTTACTTTCCCCCTTTTAGCGTTCTCGCTCTGGCTTCCCCTGCTCCTTCCTCCACACTCTCTCCAGCCGCGCTCCCTAACTTCCGCTCGCCTCTCCCGTCCTCTCTCTTCATCCGGTCTCCTCCTCCTCCCCAAGTCCCGGCATCGCGAGACTTCGCCCTGCTTCACTGCTGGGCGCATGCGTCATGGCTGTCGGCAGTGCGGCCGTCGCCATGACGCCCAAGACGCTCGTCCGCTCCGGAGCCAAACTCCCGAGCCACCTGGCAAGCCCGTGTCCCTGCTTTGGCCCCCGGGGAGAGGTAAGTACAGGTGCACCCTTACACTTCCCCCCTGGTTATCAAGTGCATTTCTCTGCACTAAACTTCATAGTCTTGCAAATAGTCCGGTTGTCGGTTGCGGTTACACCTCTGAGGGTAACGCAATTCACGATTCACTTCCGTTGCAGGGATCTCCGCCCACTCCGTTGGACGGCCTGTCTCTGTCGGTAGTGGTTCGCAGATTACACTAGGGCCGTTGGATGGAACCATCAACCACCAATCTCCGTCAGTATCTGTCGGTGGCGTATTCTGCGGGTCTTCTTGTCTTGCTGACATAACTGCTTCTGGTGTCAGAAAGGTACATGGCCGCAACAGGTTGCGATGCAGCCTCCGGCTCGGTCCCTGGTCACTCTCTGGTTGCGCTTCATACACAGGAAGCCCGGGATCGACGCGGTTTATCACCACATATGGTTCCCTCTCACATTGGGGCTCCAGCTTACAGCCAAGTACTGCCCTGCGATTCCGCACCAACACTCGGTCCCCAGTATGAAATGCTCGCTGGCGTTCTTCCATAGGGGGCAGGCTCTCCGTGGGCCTAGCTCTTTCCATGACGCCCTTCGCTGCACTCAACCGCCGTTGGTGTTCCTGTACCCATTGCGATGGGGAACGGTTGACTTCCACCTCCGGCGTCTCTAACAAAAGATCCAAAGGAACCCAGCTGGGTCGGCCGAACATCAATTTATATGGTGTATACCCGGTAGCTCTATGCACAGTGTTGTTATAGGCCCATACCAGGTCGTCTACATATTCAGGCCACCGTTCTTGCCGTTCGTCCCCCATGGTCTTTAATAGTCCGAGCAAGGTGCGATTGAACCGCTCACAAGCCCCATTCCCTTGTGGGTGATACGGAGTCGTTCTGGATTTTCGAATTCCGTGTAAAATACACAGCTCACGGAAGAGATCCGACTCAAAATTCGGTCCTTGATCTGACAAGATGCGTCTGGGGCACCTATACGGACGGATAACATGCTTCCAGAACACAGCTGCGGTCATCGGAGCGGTCTGATCCCACGTAGGTATCACCACGGCAAATTTTGAAAATGGTCCAAGCATACTAACGCATATCCGTGCCCCGAGGTAACTTCCTGGACTGTTAAGAAGTCTACCGTCAGTAGTTCTAGTGGCTCACCCGTCACAATGGTCATGGGTCTCTCCGACTGTACTGTTGCCTTGTGTAGGACGCACTCGGTGCATTCCTTGTAGACATCTCTCATTACTTATTCCAGGTTTGGAACATAGAAGTGATTCCTGATGATCTGTACAGTCTTTTCCACTGCAAAATGACCTTGGTTCTCGTGCATCCACTTACACACTGGCTTCACGTCTGCTATGGGTAAGACCAATTGCCATATGTCACGATGTTCCCATGGGGCCCACACTCTTCTATACAACACTCCATTATGGTGTTTTAGTCGTTCCAACTGCCGAACCAATGCTTTAGCTGGTGCTGACAACCTGCTTCGCTCTGCTGCCGTAGGCCTTCCCGGTCGACACACCCACTCATCGACTAGTTGGATGTCTGGATCTTGATGTTGCCGCTTCTTCCACTTGGCCCTACCATACATTTCAGTCAAATCTCCAATCCCTTGTATGGCTGTCACTACCGGTTGCTGCTGCACTGGGGGATGAACCACGCGTAGTGGGGGTATCTCTACTTCCACCCGTTCATCGTCCACCTCTCCGCCCGGGGTCTCACACGGCTGTCGGGAGAGTGCATCGGCGTTGGTATGGTTCTTACCGGGTTTGTAACGAATGGTATAGTTGAATCGAGCCAGTCGGGCCATCCATCGTTGTTCCATCGCCCCCAGTTTTGCCGTGCCAAGATACGCCAGAGGATTGTTATCCGTGTAGATTTCCACTGGAGTCCCGACCAGGTATTCGGCAAACCGTTCGGTAACAGGCCACATGATGGCCAACAACTTGAGCCTGAATGAGCTGTAATTGGTCGGATTGCGTTCTGACAGTCGCAAACTACGGCTACCATAGGCGATAACGCGCCCCACATCTCCTTGCTGCTGGGCCAAGACCGCTCCCAGTCCCTTTAGACTTGCGTCAGTGTACAGTCGGAATGGCTGGGTGAAGTCTGCAAACGCGAGGATGGGTGCTGTCACCAGCCGAGTCTTCAACGCTTCGAATGCCGCTTGTTGTGGCTCTTGCCTATGGTCCCCCACCCTGGGGCTTCGACTCCCCTTCTTTTGTGTGGGTTGTCCACAGAGGAGCTGATTCAAGGGACTCGCAATTTTTGCGAAGTCTCGGATGTATCTCCGATAGTAACCGACCAATCCGAGATAAGCTCGTATTTCCGTGGTGTTCTGCGGAATGGGCCTCTCCTGTACGGCTTTGATCTTATCTGGGTCAGGTGCAATTCCTGCTGCATTCACGACATGGCCTAGGTACTTGATCTGCCGGCGGCATTTACTGGGTTTTAGTTTGAGTCCATACTTTCCCATTCGTTCCAACACGACCTGTAGATGCCGCAGGTGTTCTGGAAAGGTGTAAAGGATCTGCCGGCACAGCTTCGGGGTTAACGCCCATAGATAATCAGTCTGCACCTGCTTCTATGTCTGTGAGACTGACTCCATCTTCCACCACTCAGGGTGGCAGGCTTAGGAGTGGGAGAACCTATCACAGCCTGGCCAGACGGAGCTAGCTCCCGCCCTCTGTCTATTTATACCTGCCTTTCCTGTTCCTCCTTGCTTGTGATTCTTCTTGTTTGGTTTCCTGCCCCTGCTGCAGCTTCTTGTACTATTGTCCTTGCTTCATATTGACCCCGGCTTGCTGACTACTCTCCTGCTCTGCGTTTGGTACCTCGTACACTCCTGATTTGACTCCGGTTGTTTACTACTCTTCTGCTCTGCGTTTGGCACCTCGTACTCTCCTGGTTTGACTCGGCCTGTTCACTTCTCTTGTTGCTCACGGTGTTGCTGTGGGCAACTGCCCCTTTCTCCCCCTAGCTCTGTGTACCCTTGTCTGTTTGTCTGTCGTGCACTTATTGAGCGTAAGGACCATCGCCCAGTTGTACCCCGTCGCCTAGGGCGGGTCGTTGCAAATAGGCAGGGACTGAGTGGCGGGTAGATTAGGGCTCACTTGTCTGTCTCCCCACCCCCGTCATTACATAATCACAAGCCATACCTAGTCTACCCTTGTCCCTGACACCACTATGGACCCCCTGGAGACCCTGGCTCAGCAAATGCAGGGTCTCTCCCTACAGGTCCAGGCCCTGGCTCAGAGGGTCAACCAGCCTGATGCTACCATGGTAGTCCCCCTCACCTCACCTCTTGAACCCCACCTCAAGTTGCCCGACCGGTTCTCAGGGGACCGGAAGTCTTTTCTCTCCTTTCGGGAGAGTTGTAGGCTCTATTTTCGTTTGAAGCCCCACTCCTCAGGTTCTGAGAGCCAGCGGGTTGGTATAATTATGTCCCGGCTCCAGGAAGGGTCCCAAGAATGGGCCTTCTCCTTGGCTCCTGACGCCCCTGAAATTTCCTCCGTTGATCTTTTCTTTTCTGCTCTCGGACTCCTCTATGACGAGACTGACAAGACTGCTTTTGCCGAGAGTCAGCTGGTGACCTTACGTCAGGGTAAGAGACCTGTTGAGGAGTATTGCTCTGTCTTTATTAAGTGGTGCGTAGCTTCTCGGTGGAATGACCCTGCCTTAAGGTGCCAGTTTAGGTTGGGTCTGTCGAACGCCCTGAAAGATGTGCTAGTTAGTTATCCCTCTTCTGACTCCCTAGACCAGGTTATGGCTTTAGCGGTACGACTTGACCGACGTCTCAGGGAACGACGACTTGAACGTCTTGATGTTTTCTCCTCTGACTCCCCCATGATGCCTCCCGAGGTTCCGTTGCTTCGTTCCTCCCCGGAAGACTCAGAGGTACCTATGCAACTCGGGGCCTTCGAGTCCCCCCAACAACGTAGAGATTTCCGCAGGAAGAATGGTCTCTGCTTCTACTGTGGGGATGTCAAGCATCAAGTGAACAACTGTCCTAAGCGTAAGAATGCAGCCGGAGAACTTCCGCGCCTAAGTGATCATCGGGGAGGTCACTTGGGCACACAGGTATTTCCCGTAAATATGAAACGTAATAAAATCTTGCTTCCCTTTCAGGTCTCTTTTGGTGGTAGGTCTGCTACCGGCAGTGCCTTCGTGGATTCAGGGTCTTCTGCTAATATCATGTCTGTGGAATTTGCTATGTCTCTAGCTATGCCTTTGATTGATTTGCCTAAACCTGTCCCGGTAGTGGGTATCGACTCCACTCCTCTTGCTAATGGTTATTTTACACAGCATACCTGTAGTGATAGGGGTAGGGAAACGGACAAGTGAGCCCTAATCTACCCGCCACTCTGTCCCTGCCTACTTGCAACGACCCGCCCTAGGCGATGGTGTACAACTGGGCGACAGTCCCTACGCTCAGTAAGTGCACGAGACAAACAGACAAGGGTACACAAAGCTAAGGGAAAAGGGGCAGTTGCCCACGGCAACACCGTGAGCAACAAGAGAGGTGAACGAGCCGAGTCAAACCAGGAGTGTACGAGGTACCAAACGCAGAGCAGGAGAGTAGTCAGTAAGCCGGGGTCAATATGGAGCAGGATCAAATAGTCAGAAGCTGTAGCTGGGCCAGGAAACCACACGAGAAGAATCACAAGCAAAGGAGGAACAGGAAAGGCAGGTATAAATAGACAGAGGGCGGGAGCTAGCTGAGTCTGGCCAGGCTGCGATAGGCTCTCCCACTCCTAAGCCTGCCAGCCTGAGTGGTGGAAGCTGGAGTCAGTCTCAGAGACATAGACTCAGGTGAAGACTGATTACCTATGGGCGTTAACCCCGAAGCTGTGCCTGGCAGATCCTTTACATTAGGTTAGTTTGACAACTTCTGTCCTTAGTAAAACCGTGCTGGCTGTCACTTATAATACTATTTTTTGTCACATAATCCTGTATATAGTCCCTCAATAGCCCCTCAAACATTTTTCCCACAATGGATGTTAAGCTTACTGGCCTATAATTACCCGGGGAAGACCTAGAGCCCTTTTTGAAAATAGGCACCACATTTGCCCTGCGCCAGTCCCTTCGCACTATTCCAGTCACTAGAGATTCCCTGAATATTATGAAAAGGGGGACAGAAATAACTGAACTAAGCTCTTTAAGAATTCTAGCGTGTATCCCATTTGGTCCCGGGGCCTTGTGCACATTTATTTTATTTAATTTAGCTTGGACCATATCTACATTCATCCAATTCAATATATCAACTGATATATTAACAGCACTGGCACCGGCTACATCAGCTGCTCTTTCTTCAGTTGTATATACAGAGCTAAAGAACCCATTTAGTAACTCTGCCTTCTCTTGATCCCCTGTGACCAACTCCCCATTACCACTATCTAGGGGTCCTACATGTTCAGACCTTGGCTTTTTAGCATTTATATACTTGAAGAATTTTTTGGGATTTGTTTTACTATCCTTGGCTACCTGCCTTTCATTTTGTATTTTTGCTAATTTTATTACATTTTTACAGATTTAATTAAGCTCTTTATATTTTACAAAGGCTTCAGATGTACCCTCAGATTTTTTTTGTCATGTATTGCCCATTTCACAGAAGGTGTAAGCCATGTGGGATTAAATTTTAGTCGTTTATACTTGTTACCTATAGGAATACATTTTGCACTATAATAACCCAAAGTAGATTTGAAAATCTCCCATTTATCATTTGTCCCATTATTTGACATTAGTTCTACCCAGTCTATATCCTGAATTGCCGCCTTCATCCTGGGGAAATTGGTTTTCTTAAAATTAAATGTTTTTGCCCTCCCAGCCTGCGTTTGTCTTGTTTTTTACAGTATAGGTAAAATGTAACTATATTGTGATCACTGTTACCGAGGTTTTCACGAACATTGACGTTCCCAACAAACTCTGCATTATTAGAAATGACCAGATCCAACAGAGCTTCACCTCTAGTTGGGTCTTCCACAAACTGGCCCAAAATTTTTTTCCTGCAACAGGTAGAGGAAATGTCTCCCCTTAGATAATGTCAGATTAGACAAATGGGCTCTGAGCCTTAAGGCCCAACCTAGGCTTCGTCATTAAGGGGTTAAGTCCTGTAAGTTGTGAGTAGGGGTCTCCATGGATTGGATTTGTTTTTGCAGCACATCTCACAGATGATCGATTAAATTAAGAATATGGAGGCCAGGTCAACACCTTGAACTCTTTGTCATGTTCCTCACATCAGTCCTGAACGATTTTTGCAGTGTGGCGGGGGCATTATCCTGCTGTAAGACAGCACTGACATTAGAGAATACCTTTACCATGAAGAGGTGGATTTGTCTGTAGCAATGTTTAGGTAGGTGGTCTGTGTCAAAGAACAGTATGGGAATATCAAAATAACCACCATAAATTCCCCATAGAAAATTGTGCCATAATCTGTCAAATCAGATGAAATTCTAGTGTTGGGTCCCAGTGACTCCAACTGAGGGGCTTGCATTTAAAAAAAAAAAAAAATCATTATTAGTTTTTAGCATTGGATAAAGCAAAGGAGAAACAACAGGAACCTCTCAGAGGAACCTCTCAGAGTGCGGCGCTGTGCTCCGTATACTGCAGGAGCAGTAGTACAGCGAGAACATAGAGTACAGCGGGGCCGATCACATGACGAAGAGTCGTGTCATCACCAAAGAAGACTGTACAACTAGACTTCCGGTTCCTCATCA
Organism: Rhinoderma darwinii; assembly: GCF_050947455.1. NCBI lineage: Eukaryota > Metazoa > Chordata > Amphibia > Anura > Rhinodermatidae > Rhinoderma > Rhinoderma darwinii. The sequence goes on from NW_027464564.1 coordinate 50,149, forward strand.
GCGCTATAAAAATCTATGAAAATCTCAGAAACAGCACCAAGGGGGACGGGAATGTATATTAGCGAGTTTACTCACATGTAGCATCTATGGCCGCGGGCCGTCGGTTCCACTCACCTCCTGACGCCCACAGCCATGGATCTGTGAGCGCTGGTCCCCATCTCACTTCCGCTCCGGTCCGCCAGGGTGACGAATGGAAGACGGCATTTAACACCCGTGACGGGCACTACGAATACGTAGTGATGCCCTTCGGACTGTGTAACGCTCCTGCAGTGTTTCAGGAACTCGTTAATGATATCTTCCAAGATCTCCTCTATATCTGTGTTGTTGTTTATCTCGATGATATTTTGATTTTCTCCCCAGATCCGACGACTCATCGGAGGCATGTCCGTCAAGTTCTACTACGATTAAGGGAGAATCATTTATACGCCAAGCTGGAGAAGTGCGTCTTTGAGAGGAGTTCTCTGCACTTCCTGGGCTACATCATATCGGATCAAGGTCTCAAGATGGATCCTGAGTAAGTGAGAGCTGTCCTGGAGTGGCCACGTCCTCAAGGTCTGAGGTCCATACAGTGTTTCCTGGGATTTGCCAATTTCTACCGGCAGTTTATCCCAAACGTCTCATCACTGACATCTCCTATTTCCACCCTTACCAAGAACGGTGTGAACGCCAAGGTGTGGACCCCAGAGGCAGAGTCCACATTTTTTAGTCTCAAAAAAGCCTTTACTTCTGCCTCAATCCTCTATCATCCTGACGTATATATACAGTTTTCTTTGGAGGTGGACGCCTCTTATGTTGGTGCAGGCGCACTTCTGTTCCAGAGGAGCCCCAAAGGAAAGGCAGTAGTATGTGGCTACTACTCGAGACTTTTTTCTTCTGCAGAGCGCATTTACTCTGTTGGGGATCAGGAGCTACTGGCCATCAAATTGGCTCTGGAGAAGTGGAGACATCTGCTGGAGGGCGCAGCTCACCCCATCCTAATCTACACCGACCACATGAACCTCACCTACCTTCAGTCCGCTCAACGACTAAATCCCTGTCAAGCCAGGTGGCCGCTGTTCTTCACCCGTTTACAATTTGTGCTCCACTACGTCCCGCTGACAAGAATGTGAGGGCCATTGCCCTGTCCAGGTCATTTGAAACGGATGACACGGTGGAGTCTCTTCAAACTATCATAGACTCGTCCTGCATTATCACTGCCAATCCTTTGCAGGTTAGAGACATCCCTCCGGGGAGTACTTTTGTTCGATTAGCTGGCAGGAGAAGAATTCTCCGATGGGGACACAGTTCTAAACTGGCTGGGCACCCTGGTGTTCGTAAAACCCGAGAACTGATTGCTCGTCACTTTTGGTGGCCCACGCTTCCCAAGGATGTTGTGGACTTTGTCTCTTCTTGCACGGTGTGTGCTTCTAACAAGGTTACTAACTCCAAGCCTGCTGGCCTCCATCAACCTGTGCCTATACCCAATTCCACCTTGCAGCACATTGTGATGGACTTTGTCACTGACCTTCCTCCCTCAGCAGGATGCAACACTGTCTGGGTGGTGGTGGACCGGTTCTCGAAGATGGCACAATTTATCCCGCTGACCGGCCTACCTTCTGTTCCCCGAATGGCGAATCTCTTCATCCAGCACATATACGGCTTGAATGGCTTACCCTTCACATTGTGTCCGATCGGGGGTTTCAGTTTACCTCGAGGTTCTGGAGGGCTCTCTGTAAACTCCTGGATGTGATATTGGACTTTTCCACAGCCTATCACCCCCGGTCCAATGGGCAAGTCGAGAGGATCAACCAGATCATGGAGAATTATCTCCGTCACTTCATTTCCTTACAGCATGATAACTGGGTACAGCTTCTTCCTTGGGCCGAGTTCTCGTACAACAACCACACAAGCGAGTCCACCACTTCCACTCCGTTTTACATTGTATACGGTCAACATCCTAGAGTCCCTCTTCCAGTGTCTACTACTTCTCAGGTACCCGCTGCTGACTCTGCATTTGGGGACTTCCTGTAAATCTGGCAACAGACCCGGGCATGAAGCGAAAAGCGGATACAAGAAGAGAGCCGCCGCAGTATCTTCCAGGTACCAAAGTCTGGCTGTCCTCATGGAACATTCGTTTGAGGGTGCCTTCATACAAGTTTGCTCCCAGGTTTCTCGGTCCTTTTGAGATTCGGCAACAGATTAACCCTGTCTCCTATAAACTGCGGCTGCCTCCTACCCTCAGAATCCCCAACTCCTTTCATGTGTCTCTCCTGAAACCAGTGGTCCTGAACTGCTACAGCAAGACTTCCTGTTCCACAACTGCTCCCAGCGGTTCTTCTGATGTGTTCGAGGTGAGGGAGATCCTGGACTGCAAAAGGGTAGGAGGAAGGACTTTCTATTTGGTGGACTGGAGAGGGTTTGGTCCTGAGGAGAGGTCCTGGGAGCCGGAGGAGAACCTTGATGTCTCTGCTCTTGTTAAGAAGTTCCTCTCTCGCTCTAGTCCCAAGAAGAGGGGGCGTAAGAGGGGGAGATACTGTAGCGTCCAGGGCCATCGGGTCCACTCACCTGACGCCCGCAGCCATGGATCTGTGAGCGCTGGTTCCCATCTCCTTCCCAGGAGACGTCAGTGCTTACTTCTGCTATGATCTGCTCTGTCCCGTAGGGTGCACGCACACGCTCGTGCCCTCTCTTAAAGGGCCAGCGCACGCACATGTAGGAAATCGCCATCATCAACACACATGATTTCCTGGACTATAAGAAGGGCCCAACCCATCTGATCCTTGCCTGAGCATTGTTAGTATACCCCAAGTCTGTCTTTCAAATGGTCCCTTACTGTTTCCCGTTCCAGTTGTTACCCTTGCCCTGTTACCCGTTCCTGTATCCCGTACTGTGTTCTTGTTCCTGTGCCTACTAGTTGGAGTCGTGTCTACTGCACCTGTGTCATCCGCCACGTCCTGTGTTACCTACCTCCATCCGTGCCAGAGCTGCGGCCACTGTCTGGACTATCCTGGTACCCTTGTGCGGGACTTTGTATTTCTGGGGTTCCCTGTTGTTTGGCCAGCTGCCTCGCTGCTATGGCGGTGCGGCCTGGTGGGTCCACATACCCACAAACCGTGACATCACATAATTCAGTGAGAACACTGCTAATAATTTTTAGTCCCCGCATAACCCCTTTAAGATGCATTGTGTACAAGCAGTGAATCCACCGCACCTGGCCACGTTTTAACCTCCTTATTCTCTCTCCTCCTCTTCTAGGTGTTGGTCCTGAGCCTGGTACTTGGAACCACCATGATTTGCTTAGTGACCCGTATCTACTAATGTCTGGGGACTGGTACGTCATTCTATTTTATCCTAATACTAGCTGTATACTGTGATAATACATCACCTGTAGTGTTACTGTCAAATCTTCCCCCTGTACATGGACATAACTATAGCCCTAGTAGCCATAGAAGCTGCTATGGGGCTCTGATGCTGAGGTGGGCACCTTTGGTTGCCAAAACGTCATTAGTTTTTAACCCTTCAATGCTGCCTAGCCCCTTCCATGACAACCAACATGTATATATACGGTGTAGGCCAGGAGGGAAGTATGGAGTGGGGTCACGGACTGAGCTCACTCCATAATTTGCTGGTGTTGGTTGTATGTTATAACTGACAGTTCACTGCGACGAGCGAAATCGTAGATTACTACGATCCCACTCGTTTAACCCCTTAGATGCTGAGGTCAATAGTTACTGCGGTAACTAAGCCATTAGAAATATGGGGGTGGCTATCTCTGACGGCCCATTGCCCCCCTGCGATTGCGTGGTGCCGATGGTTGTCATTGCAGCTTGGAGGACTAATGTAGACCCTCAGGTCTGCCATCTTTGCACCCCTGGCAAGGCTTGATAAGAGCAGGTAAAGAACACGATATACGCCAATACATTAGTATTGCAGTATATCCTGCAAGCGATCCAATGATTGCTGGTTTAAGTCCCCTAGAGGGCAAGTAAAGAAAGTAGAATACAGTTAAATGAAGTTTATATATATATATATATATATATATATATATATATATAAAGTTAAAATATTAAAAGTTTAAAAAAAATCAATGTAAAAAAAGTAAATTAACATAACTTGTTTTGCCACGTCCGTAAAAGTCAGAGCTATAACAAAATAACATTATTTAACCCACATGGTGAATGCATTAAAACAAACAGAAGGGCAGAATCACTGTTTTTTGGTCATCTCATCTCCCACAAACAATGGAATAAAAGATGATCAAAAAGTCTCATGAACCAATAAAAACGACAGCTCGTGCCACAAAAAAACAAGCCCTCACACTGCTGCAGCGACGGAAAGAAAACAAAACGTATGGCTCTCAGATAATGGCGAAACAAAACCGCGCGGTGATCTCCATAAAAACGAAACCCAAAAAACAATGGAGAAATCTGTTTTTTTCCTATTTCACCCCACAAAGAAAGTTCTTTCAGTTTCCCATTTCATTAGTACAATAAATGGTGCCATGAAAAACTACAACTCGTCCTGCAAAAATCAAGCTCTCATATGGTTACATCAACAGAAAAATAAAAAAGTTGTGGCTTTTGGAAGGTGAGGAGGAAAGAACAAAAATAAAAAAATTCAAAATGGCTGCGGCAGGAAGTGGTTAAGGTCTGATCCCCACAATTGTATTATGGCTCATTGCAGGAGGTGTATATTTAGGGCTTACTAACGGGATTGTATCTTGGAATTTGAGATCAGAAAAATAAAGTAATGGGGGGCTCATTTTTTACTTTGCTAGAGCACGCCCTATCTATCTGCCTCTCACATATCCGTCTCATTTATATGCGAAGTTCTGCGGCATTTTCTATCACTATGTAGTTGGCTTTGTGAAATTTTATTTTTGTGCTGATTTGGGTTGAAAGCTAAAATTAAAAAGTTATTTTCAGTCACTTGGTTTGGTGTAAATGTCTGTCACAATATGGCCCTCATCCAGTGTAATTTGTACATCCAGATAGTGCAGCTTAATGTCGCTGATTGTGACCCCCAGCGATCAGATTTAATCTGTGATGGAACTTGAGAAGTGTTGAATTCCCCTGCAGCGCCACCACAGGAGAAACTAAGCATTACACAGTGAAATCAATAGGAGACTTGTCCTTTCTTAACTTAGAATTCCCCAATAGGGTATTTACAATGGGTTTCTTATACCAGACAACCTCTTTAGGTTATAAAGGATTCTTATTTACTCCAGAACCATCTCGTTTTAGAAAAATAAAGTTACATTTCCACCTCTCCATTGTGGTAATCTGTTACTTAGACTTTTACTTAGATGAATTGTGTGCTACAACATTTACTAAACAATTATAGAGAAACATTTACCAAACAAATAATAGAGATTTTCAGCTGCAATATGTAAATATAAAAAAATTGAATATATATTTATTTATTTATTTGGAGGCTTTGCTGCAGTGATTGGTATAATGCAGAGCAGGGGACCGTTTATGACATACCGTAAGCATTATGACATCACTGCAGGCAGTGATGTCATCAGAACAATGGAGGTTGTGGCATCTATAGCAGTGACATCACAATGGCGTGAAGTTCTAAGGACCCCAAGCGCAGTCACATCAGTGCCATATCTCGAGTTGATGCTGATGCTGAAACTTCACTTGGTTTTTCAAAGAGCGAATTTGTACTACAAAGCGACTACTACATCATCTGTTCAGAGCACTTAAACACCAGTGCAACTTCTGAACATCGTGGTAGATTCCCTCTTATTTGAGGAATCCCGTTTTTCCATTGTTCCTGAATTTAAACATCAAGCCGCCTGCTACAAGGAACAATGAGTTACCGAGAACTCTTGCAGCTTGCAATAGACGAAAGTTCCCGGATAAATCAAGGTGGTAAGTGGAACTTGTTATATCAGATACATGTAGGCTAGTTTCACACAAACATGTCCGTTTTGCGTCCGCAAAAAATGCACCGTTTTTCAGTTGCAAAAAGGGATGATTATTGGCTTTCGGACCAAGGGTGGCGGTATTTCTCAAACAGCGCAGTTTGTGAACTGTTCGCGTGCTGCTGTGGTGACAGTGTATCGTGAGTGGACAAATGGCACCATTGGGAATAACGGACATGGAAACTGCAGAGCACCACGTGCCATGTATTTGAGAGGTGAACGGTGGCTACCAGACGTGTGTCTAATACAACAGTTCAGCGAACCCGACTGCGTATGGGGCTCCGAACCCGACGGATGGTCACTGCTCCTATGTAACTAAGGTGCATCAGAGAAAATGGCTTCAATTTGCACGGCAGTATTGGTCTCAGAGCACCGATGATTGGCAAAGTGTTGTCTTCTCGGATAAATCACGTTTTCTGCTTCATCGAAAGGATGGACTTTACAACCATTGCTGGAAAAAGCTGGCGGCGACGTCAGCATCTGGGGTATTTTTCCATGGCATTCTCTGGGCCACTCATCCATATGGAAGGCTCTGAACCGATTTAGATATGAATCCATCGTTACAGATCACATCCACCATACATGCTGATTGTCTTCCCTGGAGCAAATGGAATCTTAAAGCAAGACAATGCGACATGTCACACGACTATAAATGCCCGACAGTGGTTGGAAGAGCACGACCAAGACTTCCAAGTACTTCCCTGGCCCCCTATTTCTCCAGACTTGAACCCAATTGAGCATCTGTGGGACCACGTCAATCGTGTTGTTCGCTTTATGGATCCTCCCCCACGCACCCTCCAGTAAATGTGGGATGTATGGAGTCAGCGAGGCTCCACATATGAGACCACTGACCAGCACCTTATTGAGTCACTCCCAGCCCGTCTACTGCTGTCCGTGCTGCACACGCCGGTTACTCTGGATATTAGTAGTAGTTATAATAATGTGACTCGACTGTGTATATATTCATAGTATCAAAACGGTTGTCCAAGATTAGAAAAACATGGGAGCTTTCCTCTAGAAAGAAGGCCACGCGAGTCCATAGGAAATGTCTGGTATTGATCTTTTTTCCCATTTTTTCTGTACATAATTAATATATGTTATACACATTGTTTCACATCTAGGCATTGCTGATGGAAGATTAAGATCTGGACATAGAAGACGTCAGAGTGTGGAGCAGGATGAAGACCATGACAATGTCCCCGACAGGAGACGAAGACGTGGTCAAGTTCCTCCGCGCCGTAGGTTGCAGCAAGAAGGAGCGGACAGAAGCCGGTCCCCATTACGACCTGAGCCAATAGAACAGTCTGAAACGACAAGTGGCCGTCGTATTAATAGTGAGACCGAGCTCAGAATTCCTGGAGAATCCCAGCCTGGGTCTACTCCATCAACTACTCAGGAGAGATCCGAAAGGCTGGAGGAACCAACACAAGACCCCAGCACCAGTGAGCCGCTACCAAACCTGCAGCCATCCAGAGAAGGAAGCAGATCTCCTCAGCAAACATCTAACAGGCTGGTGGAGCCAACACCAAGCACCAGTCAGCTGCTTACCAACCAACAGTCGACAACAGAGACCACAGACAGCAGACCTGTGCAGAGAAGACAACGTCGGCGAGGCAGGAGAGGCAGGCAGATTGATAGACTCCCATCTCGAACCTTTACTGAAAATGAAGACATCCAGTCCTGCACTATATGCCTAGAGGACTATGAGATTGGAGAGCAAGTCACCGTTCTGCCATGTTCTCACATATTCCATCTGCCTTGTATTGCACATTGGATCCCGACAAATCCACGCTGTCCCTTGTGCCGCGTCCATGCCTTTCAAAGAAAGAGGAGGAGATAAGTACCAACAGCTGTGGTACAGAAGAAACACCAGCAGTACAGGTATGATCACTGACATCTATAGTATTTTTGTGAAATCATGGCTGGAGCTTCGGCACCAGTATATTGCTGAGTGATTATCGTCTGGTCTGATTATTTTTTGTTTTGTCTACAGTACCACCTAGTCTTCTTCATCATCTTCACCTTGGACGCCAGAATCTCAATCTGCACAGAGACCTAATAATAAAAGATCCCTGATGCCGTTTCCCAGAATCCATTTATGTGATACTGGAATTTCCCTTCGGGGATTAATAAAGTTATCTTATCTTATTTTATGCCTGGGACTCCCTTCTATCTTGGATATTTCATATTCCATCTCGGTTGGATTGGCGTTTCAACTACTACTACATTTTGGCCTAAGACTTACATTACGCCTTAAAACTGGTGAGAATGGTGGCGTTCCCATGTTTACATAGGAGCAATGTAGGCCCCAAGATTACAATATTTAGGGTGATTGATATAAATTGTAAAAATAAAAAGCACAGAAAAGTTACTCTTTTTTTAGGGTATGTTCACAAAAGAAGTGCAAGTCACTTCTTGGGCCGCTTTTGGAGCCGTTTTTCCTAGACAATATTGAAAACAGCTCCAAAAACGGCCATAAAAAACGCTGAAAACCTTGAAAACAGCTCTGTATTTTCAGATATTTTTGAGTATGCGTGTGAACATACCCTAATTTCCATCAATGTACAAATGAATAGAAATTAATTACTAACATATACACCATCCAGACATAACATTAAAACCACCTGCCTTGTGTAGTCCTCCTCGTGCTGCCATAATAGCTCTGACCCGTTGGGACATGGATTTCAGAAGATCTTTAAAAGTGTCCTGTGGTATCTGGCACCAAGACGTTAGCAGATCCTTTAACCCCTTCCTGCTCCTTGACGTTCTATTCCATCATGTTATGGCAACAGGAGGCCTAACAATGGCCTCCGGGTTTGTCATCTACGGAAGCCTAGTTTGTCCTGCCTTAGGTTTGCTGTCAGTGAGTAACTGACAGCACTTTTACATGTAGTGCAGTGTATTAGAATAGCGATCAGGGATTCCTGACTTCAAGTCACCTAGTGAGACAAAAAAAAAACAGTTGTAAAAAAAACCTTTTTTCAATATTAAATCCTTTATTTAAAAAAACAAATTGTTAATTAATAACTATTTTGTGTGGTTTAACCATCTGCCTTACACCACATTTTCTGTAATTTTTTCTGTTTTTCACTGAATGTATCAACCAAATTTTACCACTAACATAAAGTTCAATGTGTCACCAGAGAAGTCTCAGAATCCCCTTGGATAAATAAAGGCATTCCAAAGTTACTACCACATAAAGTGACACATGTCATAGTTACATAGTTACATAGTTAGTACGGCTGAAAAAAGACACATGTCCATCAAGTTCAACCAAGGGACGGGAAAAGGGAAGGAAAAAATTTCTACACATAGGAGCTAATACTTTTTTGTTCTAGGAAATTATCTAAGCCTTTTTTAAAGCCATCTACTGTCCCTGCAGTGACCAGCTCCTGCGGTGACTATTCCATAGATTCACAGTTCTCACAGTAAAGAAGGCTTGTCGCCTCTGCAGGTTGAACCTTTTTTTCTCCAGACGGAGGGAGTGCCCCCTTGTTTTTTGAGGGGTTTTTACATGGAACAGGATTTCACCATATTTTTTGTATGTGCCATTAATATATTTATATAAATTAATCATGTCCCCCCTTAGTCGTCTTTTTTCAAGGCTAAATAGGTTTAATTCTTTTAACCGGTTAAGGACTAGGCTGTTTTACAGCTAAATGACCAGAGCAAATTTCACAATTTTGCTATGCGCTTCTTTAGATGACTATAACTCTGCAGGTGAATAAAGTTCATCTTTGAATTTTACACTCTTTTTAAAGGACAGATAGGGCTTTGTTTTAGTGGCATTTGTCAGTATATATCATTTTTTTTTTTTCTCTAAAGTGGGCAAAATTGGAAAAAAATTCAAGAATTTAGCAATTGCGCCAGTTTATGCCAGCATTTTTCACACACGGTATGGACCACGGACAAAATTAATCTCCTTTCACATTCTTCCACTTCTCCCGTGCATGGGGATACCAAATATGTGTGCCTTATTCACTGTGCGGGCATGTGCCAGGGCTTGGCATAAAAGGAGGCTTTTTGGCCTTTTTGGTCCAGGAATTCTGCATTTGATTTTATAGCCGCATACTGTTTTCTGGGGGGTGTAATGCTGCTGAAACATTAGAATCACCCCATAAATGACTTCATTCACACAAGTAGACCCCACAAGGTTTCCTTCAAGGGGTTTATCATATTTTTAGCAAGTCCAGTTTTCTTCTGAAAGTTTCTTGAATAAGATGGAACAAAATAAAATCAGCGCTTTTTTAGCAAATGCGTCAGTTTAGGCTAGTATTTTTCACACACGGTATAGACCACGGACAAAATTCATCTCCTTTCACATTCTTCCACTTCTCCCGTGCATGGGGTTACCAAATATGTGGGCCTTATTTATCACATAGAGATGTAGGAGGGCGGACGATAGAAGAAGCTTATTTCACAAATCGCTTTTTTTCAAAGCTGGTTTTACAAAACTCAACAGAGTTTCTATAACACGTCCAAAATATCTGCTCTTGAAGCAGAAATCCCAAAATATTCATCTAGGGGTATAATGGGAATTTATTTTTTTGGGTTTTCTAAAATAAGAAATTGCAGGTTTATGCAAATGGAGCTCTCCAGCAGATGAACTTTAGAGAACATGCAAACATGACATCCACCCCCCACCCATTCCCTCCCTCACCCTTGGAGTAAAATCAGGGGAAAAATAAAAACGTAATGTAGGGCAAATATATTTTCAACGAATTAACTAAAATCTAATAATTCAGAACAGTGTGGTATTTTTTAAAACATGGCTCAATGCACAGGCCTGGTTGTGAGGGACATGAGGGACAGAAATATCGGGAATCTTTGCGGTGCTCGTCTTTTCTGCAGACGCGGCACTTTTTCTGGGGGTTGCTTCTGGTTGGTGTTGGGGGAATCCGACTGATGAAGAGTCTTTCAGTCAGTCGCGTGACATCCTCAGACTGGGGGCATTCTCGGGTGTCCTGAACATCAAAAATGAGGCCTTCAATAATTTTTCCCTGGAAATCCAGGTATGTGTCTCTGCCTCTGTTTTTTTTGTAGAGCACAAATGAGTTGTGGATGGCCACCTGTAACAAATTAATGGCCACTTTTTTGTACCAGGTTTTAGTTTTGCGTTTTACTAGATAGGGCTGTTAAACCTGGTCGCTTAAATCCACCCCCCCCCATGTACTTGTTATATTCGGACACGCTCACTGGTTTGTGCTTGTCCGATGTTGCCCCTCTTTCCCTCACTGCCACTGTTCCTGCGGTATGAATCGTGCTTAGCACATACACATCTTTGCGATCCCTGAACTTGACCGCCAGCAATTCCTCAGATGCATAAGCACAGGAGTCCCCCTTTACCATGCGCTTCCCCACTAATAATATAATGAGTGGCATATAAATTTGTTTCGTGGACAATCTGATTTAGGATGTCGTCCGTTATAAATAAATGGAAGTAATGCATTTGGACAAAATTTGTATTGTCCACGGTTATGCCAGGAGTGGCCGTAAATCCGTGGATTCTAGGCCCAAAAGATGGGGCAGGTGCCCATACAAGAGCCTTTACTGAAGGGACCAGGCTGTCCCGTGCTACAGCGCTACTTGGCCCTGCGCTTTCATGTTCTGCAGTTTCAACTGCATCAGGGACAACGTCCCCTGAAGATGAACCTGAAGTGACGCTGTCATCGTCACTACCTAAAACAGGTTCCATCTCGGACGCCATCTCTGATGCGGTCTCCGACTCAGACCACAGCATGGCGTATGCCTCCTCGGCGCTAAACAACTTCCTCGCCATAACGTAACTAACACTAACACTAACTAAACACATTTTTTTTTTTTTTTTTATAAAACACACAAACTAACTGGTATATATATCTACACTACCGCTAACAAAAAAAGAAACCGCTATTGCTATATATATTATATATATGTGGATATATATATAATTATATACTCCCTACAAGCCTATTCTAATAGAATAAAAGAAAGGTAGATAGATAGAAAAAAAGATAGATGGATAGATAGATTGTATAGATAGATAGAAATCTATCTATACAGAGAATGTTTTATGAGTGTAACTGTATTTTTTTTCACTGTAATCTTCTGGCAGCAATTCTCTGGAGTCTCTTCTTCTCCTCAAACTGAAACAATGTTTGAGGAGAAGAAAAGAGGCAGGAGATTTACTGCCAGAAAAGTCAAAATAAAACAAATGTGGTCGCTGTGATAGGTTTTCACAGCGACCACATGTTCAGGGACAATCAGATTGGTCCCTGATACTCTGCTCAGTGCCCAGAGCTGTTGGTAACAGTGTGGGCACAGGGCTGTGTGCACGCGATCGCGTGCACACTGTTTTCTATGCAGAAATGCATGTGATCGCTGTGATTGGTTGTCACAGCGATCACATGTTCAGGGGCCAAAAGATTGACCCCTGACATTCTGCCCAGTGCCCATGGCGTT